>NC_135968.1:21472444-21564944 GCF_053455715.1 Rhinoraja longicauda | reverse complement strand
AGGAAAATGTAGAATAGATCATTGTTAGCTGGGAGAAGGTAACAGCAAAGCAAACAGAGATACAAATGTAGGCAGAGACAGTAAGACTGGGAACTAGGAAGGGGGAGGGATGGAGAGAGAGGGAAAACAAGGGTTATAGAGTTCAGCAACATCCTTTGGATGGGAAAGTGGGATAAAATGGAACTAGTGTGAATGGGTGATCGATGGTTAGCGTAGACTTTACAGGCCAAGGGCCTGTTTCCACACTGTATCTTTCAATCTATCAATCAATCTCACCCAGAAGGTGGATTGTCATGGCTGAGATGAGACAGTCAGAATATCTTTGTAAATGCAGAGATGATGTTGGGCTGATTCCCAGCTTTGTAGGAGTCACCACACTTTAGATGCAGTTTATTGGTTGGAATAAACTCTGGGATTGTGAAAGAATCCTTAGAAATGCAAGACATCCTCCAAAAGAAAATCAGTGCTGAAGATGCAGACAATTTTCCAACTCATGTGGTGGAATTTCTTTACCCAGAGGAGGGTGAATCTGTGGAATTCATTGCCACAGATGATGGTGAAGGCCAATTCATTGGGTATTTTTAAAGCGGAGATTGATAGGTTCTCGATTAGTAAGGTTGTTAAACGTTACTGGGAGAAGGAAGGAGAATGGGGCTGAACGGGGAAAAAATGGATCAACCATGATCAAACGGCTGTGCAGACTCGATGGGCCGATTAATTTTTCTCCTCTTTCTTATGATCTGATCTTACATTCCTGCCACTGGGCTTCAAAATGTCTGTACGTTCATTTTACATTTACCATGGGAATTTTATGTTTTGTAGTGATCAGCTTGCATCTTTATTTATCAAAGGATACCTGGAGAGATCATAATTCACAATGGTTGTTTTCTGGTGAATTACAAATTGCCCTTGCTCCTTTCATCCTTGTCAAATTATTTATGATTTTTCTTTTTCTCTCCCGAGTGTCTTGCTCTTGGCACCTTTTTGACTTCCTCCTTGGTATTTAAGAATTTATTCATCAAGCCTTTATAACCTTTGTTGAGATTAGTTGTAACATCTCAGCAATTGTAGACTCAACAGTTTCCCCAAATGGTATAAAGGAGCCATTTAAATGTCATGCTGTCTAATGTTCATGCCTCACAAACCTAATGCGATATTTTCATACATCGTTGATTCTTGTTTATTAAACACAGAGCTCATCCTTTTTAGCAAATGGTTGAAAGGTAGAAATAAGTGTCAGGAAAATGAGCTTTTATCCAAATGTGTATTATTCTCTGAGGTCTCTATCAGTGAAAGGCTGGTTTCATGATCGTTGGGATTTACAATCCTCTCAGCAATAGAAGTCAGGCTCCATTTTTCACTCAGGAAGCTCTGTGTCATTGTTCCACTGAGGGCAAGTCAAACCAGTGAAATTTGCACACAAATTTGCACACTGGCCCAACAACCATCTTGAAACACAATGACGCAAGAAACACAGGAAGGCAAAGAACAGACTGACCAAAAGAGCTCAAACCGGTTGGGTCTGTATTCTTTGGTGTTTAGCGAAACGAAGGGTGGACTTCTGGACAGAGATAAGATCGAAACGAGGCTTCTCAGGGTCATTTTAAGTGGTGGGAGAATGGGGACCGCAAGAAATTGCAGAGAATTGTGGACGGCAGCCCAGACCATCAAGCAAGCCAACCTCCCGTCCATTGACTCCATCTACACTTCCTGCTGCCTCGGCAAGGCCACCAGCATAATCAAGGACCAATCCTATCCCGGTCACTCCCTCCTCTTCCCTCTCCCATCAGACAAGAGGAACAGAATTGTGAAAACGTACACCTCTAGATTCAGGGACAGATTCTTCCCAGCTGCTATCAGGCAACCAAACCATCCTAACACCAACTAGAGAGCGACCCTGACCTATGATCAACCTCATTGGAGACCATTGACCAATTTTTAATTGGACTTTACTGGACTTTATGTTGCACTATACATTACAACCTTCATCTTGTATCTGTACACTATGGACGGTGCGATTATAATCATGCATAGTCTTTCCGCTGACAGGATAGCATGCAACAAACAATCTTTTCAATGTACCTCGGTACACGTCAATCAATCGTTCAATCAATGGTGCTTTATTTGTTACATGCAACTGCGCAGTGAAATTCCTTTTCCATACCTACACATGCAAGCACTGCCATGTTTTGGCGCCATTTCCAAAGTCCAAAGTCCGGCTGGCCCGCACGTTCGATGTACGGGAACTGTTCCTGCAAACCGACGTCCATCTCTTCGCCCGGCCATCTTTGTGCCCAGCGGCACCTTCTGCAGCTGACCTCAAAGACGCTGGAGTCATTACCCTGGTTCAACCTCCAACACGCCGTTGCTCCTCGTGACAATAATAATAAAATGAACCAAAGCAAACCAAACTAAACTAAAGTCTAACCAGAGAAATAGCCAGTGAGACTTACACACAGACTCCCAATCACACAACAACCATCTTAATACGCAATGACACTAGAAACAAAGGAAGGAAAAACCATTCAGGCTAAGAGAGCCTAGGTCAAGGTTGGGTCTGTATTCTTTGACATTTAGAGGAATGGTGGGTTGTCTTCTACAGATAAATAAGATACAGAGGCGGTATGGCAAGGTCATTTTCAGTAGTGGGAGAGTCTTGAATATGGGGGCATAGTTTTAAGACAAGGAGAGGGACATTTGAAACCAAGAAATGTCTAATTGCAGAGAGTGTCAAATCTCTGGAATGATCTGACACAGAGTTTTAAGGAGGGTTGATTAATCGAAGTATTTAGAATGGAGGTATGTAAATTAATGATAGATAGGGAAGTGGAATAACATAAACGGTATGAACGGGTGATTGATGGTCAGCACGGTAGAGCAGCGGTAGAGTTGCTGCTTTACAGCGAATGCAGCGCCGGAGACTCAGGTTCGATCCTGACTACGGGTGCTGCACTGTAAGGAGTTTGTACGTTCTTCCCGTGACCTGCGTGGGTTTTCTCCGAGATCTTCGGTTTCCTCCCACACTCCAAAGACGTACAGGTTTGTAGGTTAATTGGCTGGGTAAATGTAAAAATTGTCCCTAGTGGGTGTAGGATAGTGTTAATGTACGGGGATCGCTGGGCGAAACGGACTTGGAGGGCCGAAAAGGCCTGTTTCCGGCTGTATATATATGATATGATATGATATGACCCAAGGGCCGGTTTCCATGCTGTATCTTTAATAATAAAGCAACTCGTTGTTCCTGTGTGTGGGCTTGATTGTACACATGAAGAGTATGATGTATTCAAGAGAGGGTTAGATATAGCTCTTAGGGCTAATGGAATCAAGGGATATGGGAAGAAAGCAGGAACGGGATACTGATTCTGGATGATCAGCCATGATCTTATTGCATGGCGGTGCTGGCTCGAATGGCTGAATGGCCTACTCCTGCAGCTATTTTCTATGTTTCCATGATTTGACTAGATTGGCTTTTTGACTAGTATGCAAACAAAGGAATTTTATTGTATCTCAGTACACAACACGACTTCAATAAACCCAATATCAATACTAATCAGATTGGGTCTGTAGGTTTTGGAATTCAGAAGAATGAGGGGCCAACTTATTGGAGCACATGAGGTCCTAAGGGGACGTGTCAGAGTAGAAGTTGAGATGATTTCACTTGTCGGAGAACTTTGACCAAAGGGAGATAGACACAAAGTGCTGGAGTAACTCTGCAGGTCAGCCAGTATCTCTGGCTAAAAAAAAGGACGGGTAACGATTTGGGTCGGGACATTTCTTCAGACCTAGGGGACATAGTTTCAAGATAAGTGGTTGGTTATTTAACACTGAGGTACAGAGGAATATCTTCTTGCAGAGGGTAGTGCAACTCTGGAATTGCCCAACCCAGAAATGAAGGTAGATGCAGAAGTGAGATAACATGGAGCTAGTGTGAACGGGTGAATGATGGTCGTTGTGGACTCAGTGGACCGGAGGGTCTGTCTCTATGCTGTGTCTTTCAATTAATCAATTCCTGGGCCACACCAAACCTCTCCATATGGCTGCACTTTCCATGTCGCCACGTGCTCTGTGCATTCTCAGGAACCATCTTTGGTCTTTGGCTCCAGTATCAACATCAGCTCTGCACAAACCTCTCTTTTATTTTTGAATTACTTCTCACTTCCACTTCTAACTTCCACCCACACCCCTCACATATGGCCCAATCCCTCTCACGCAAACACTCGTGCACTCAACGCACACCTACACCCCATGAATAAATGAAATAAGATGCTCGCTGTTCGGAGGTAAGTGAGGCAAAGCCAGAAGCATAACGTACATTTAATATTGGTGAATATCGAGTAAATAGCAACTGAATAAAGCCAATTTCACACCTCATAAAGTATTAGGTATAAACGATTCAAGCATATTATTAGGGAAAAAACCTGATAAAGAAATATGTAGCAGTGTTGCAAAAAGTAAAATTGAGCATACATCTAAATGCCGATAGCCCCGTGGAAGGTGTGGGGTGTCAGCATAACGGATGGTCATGTCAAAAACCAGAACACCAAAGGGAAAATAATTAAATCTACTGAAAGTAGCAGGGCCAACAGCAGTTGTACCAGTGAAATGTAACCACAGTGCTTGATGTTATACGAAATATGGGAAACAGATAAGGAAGGAGCTTGATGCAATGAACTGTAATCAGATCAAGGAAGACTAGATTATGGACCTTGAGGGGAGAGATAAGAGAAGAAAAAATGTCCATTGTGTTCAAATGAATCCAATGAATGAAAAACAAAACCATTTTAGTTTAGTTAGCAGGGTCCCAACCTGAAATGTCACCCATCCTTATTCTCCAGAGATGCTGCCTGTCCCATTGAGTTGCTCCAGCACTTTGTGTTTATCTTTAGTTTAGTTTAGTTTAGTTTAGTTCAGAGATACAACCTGGAAACAAGACCTTCGGCCCACCGAATCTGTGCCGACCAGCGATCACTTGTACACTAGTCCTACGTTATCCCAGTTTCGCGTCCTACACACTAGGAGCAATTTACAGAAGCCAATTAACCTACAAAACCTGAACGTATTTTGAAAAGTGGGAGGAAACCAGATCACCCAGAGAAAACTCACACGGTCACAGGGAGAACGTACAAACTTTGTACACACAGCACCCATGGTCAGGATTGAACCCGGGTCTCTGGCGCCGTAAGGCAGCAACTCTACCGCTGCGCCACTGTGGGTTTGTGAACAATCGCAAAGCCTTAGCCAAAACTTTCACAGTAGGAAAGGATGGGATTGAACTGAATGGCCCACCAAGTGTAATGGGTGATATAAAGCTCATGTATGCCAAATGATAGAAATTAAAGAGGGCGGCATGGTGGCACAGTGGTAGAGTTGCTGCCTTACAGCGCCAGGGACCCAGGTTCGATCCTGACTAAGGGTGCTGTCTGTACAGAGTTTGGACGTTCTCTCAATGACCGCGTGAGTTTTCTCCGGAAGCTCCCGTTTCCTTCCACATGGTAAAGACATGCGGGTTAGTAGGTTGATTGGCTTCTGCAAATTGTGCCTAGTGCGTGGATAGAACTAGTGTGTGGGTGATCATTGGTCAGTGCGGACTCAGCGGGCTGAAGGGCCTGTTTCCACACTGCATCTCTAAACTCAACTAAAACTAAGAGAAATGATTATCAACATCAGGGACTTATGGCATTGATCTTTCAGTTCAAAGTTTTGCTTCAGCATTTATAATGTGCATAACATATTAATGCTACATCCATAAATGTCACTTTAATAAGCCAGGTCTGCAGGGATGTGGTGTCACCGTAGATGTGAGGCCTTCTATGGTGAAACAAAGATCGTCTGCCTTTGTAATCTTCTTAAATTGATTTTAAAATTCAGAAGTGGAGTTTCATGCCCATTTGTTTCTGAATTGCAGGAGCTTTGGAAGTAAAATTCCATTCCAGTTCCTTCTTGCAATGATCTTTTGTTGAAACTCAGGGACTAGACTGATTAAATCTGTCTATCTCTCCCCACAGTTCCCATGCGAGACATGGCGAATTCCTAGTGCAGTAAACCCTTGCAATAATGGACCCCTACGTTGCGGATTTTGGTTATAGCGGACCAAGGCTCCAGCCCGCCAGTCACCCAAGAAGCTGGTGCTACGTGACGGGTTGTGGGAGTGGAGAGAGCAAGCAGCATGAAGGTAGCGTGAGTACCGAGCCCGTCCCTGGCACACTGCGTGTGGGGCGGGGGTCTCTGCGGCTCTGGCCTGTAAATTCCCACTGGTTTAACCCCCCCTCTCCCGGCCTTGGGTTAAACTTTACCCCCCCCCCTCGCTCGCTCAGTTATAGCGGACAATCGGCAATAACAGAAACCAGCCCTCCCTCCATGGCATGTTATTGCCGGGGTTGCTGTATTTTCTGCAATCACTTCAGATAATACAACGCTCATTTTATTTTATCTTTGTCCAGCTGAGAGTGTGTTTATTCCAATTTAAGCATAGTGCTTGCATGAGGTACCACTTATGTGATCTAATTGATGGAGTGATCTTGCACCAAGGCAAGGGAATAGGAAAATGCAATAAACGTACATGTAGTCTGTAATGTTCAAGATTTCTAATTCTGTAAGGGTATGCACTTGGATTTCGAGCGTGTCAATGGTTTGAATTAATCAAAGGAAATTGCAGCAGTCACTCTGAATAAAGCATCTGATGGTGACAGAGAAGCATCTCGATCAATTTGGAGAATTGGTGACATGACAGGAAGAGTAGTGCCTGACTGAAGCTACGCACTTTAACCACCCAGAGCAGCAAAAGGAAGTTCCAGTCAAGCGTCAAACACAAAACGCCGCAGATGCTGGAGGTCTGACACAAAAACATTAGACAGGTCAGGCAGCAGAGTTGCAGCGACTTAACATCCCTTGAGATGCTGATTGGATTCTGATCTCCATTGGTGTCTGTGTGCAGGTTGCCTGTTCTCCCGCTGGCTTTGCCCCAGATGTTCTAGTTCCTTGGTTGTTCGGTGAACTGGTGGATTGTAGCTTGCATCTCCTGCAGGTGGGCGAGTTTATGAGAATGATCTCAGGAATGATTGAGTTTGCAGATGGTGAATGTTTGACGGCACTGGGCCTGTACACGTTGGATTCAGAAAGATGAGGGAGCACCTCATTGAAACTTACCGAATAGTGAAAGGCTTGGATAGAGTGAATGTGGAGAGGGTGCTTCCACTGGTGGGAGAGTCTAGAACCAGAGGCCTTAGCCTCAGAATAAAAGGACGTACCTTTAGAAAGGAGATGAGGAGGAATTTCTTTAGTCAGTCAGAGGGTGGTGAATCTGTGGAATTCATTGGAGACCAAGTCAATGGGTATTTTTAAGGTGCAGTATGACAGATTTTTGATTGGAAAGGCTGCCAGGGATTATGGGGAGAAGGTAGGAGAATGAGGTTGAGAGGGAAAGATGGATCAGCTATGATTGAATGGCAGAGTGCACTTGATGGGCCAAATGGCCTAATTCTGACCCGATAACTTACGAACATGAACTTATTAAGTTTGGTTTATTGTCACGTGTATCGAGGTGTAGTAAAATGCTTTTGTTGCATGCTAATCAGTCAGTGGAAGGACTACACATGATTATAATCGAGCCATCCACAGTGTACAGACACATGATAAAAAGAATAATGTGAACATGTTTAAAGTCCAGTAAAGTCCGATCAAAGATAGTCCAAGGATCTCCAATGAGGTTAATGGTAGCTCAGAACCGCTCAGCTGTAGTGGGAGAGTTTGCAGATGGTAAAGGGCTTGTGAGAGAGTGTTGTTTAGGTTTAGTTTAGGAAGGAATTGCAGATGCTGGTTTAAACCGAAAATAGACACAAAATGCTGGAGTAACTCAGCGGGACAGGCAGCATCTCTAGAGAGAAGGAACGGGTGACGTTTCGGGTCGAGACCCTTCTTCAGTCTGGTTTCCTCCCAAATCTCCAAAGACACGTTGGTTTGCAGGTTAATTGGCTGCTATAAATGGGCAACTGTAAAATGGCCCTAGTGTGTAGGGAGAGAAAGGGAGTGTGTAGGGAGTGGGAGAGAAAGTGAGGTAACATAGTACTGGTGTGAATGGGTGATCGATGGTCAGCTTCAACCTTGTGAGCTGAAGGACCTGTTTCCATGCTGTATCTTTCAATCAATCATAACATCATAGAGTCATGCAGCATGGAAACAGGCCCTACAGCCCAACCTTCCCACTCCGACCAACGTGGCCCATATACACTGGTCCCATCAACCTTAATTTGCCCAATATCCCTCTAAACCTATCCTATCCATGTATATGTCCAAATGTTTTTAAAATGTTGTGATAGTGCGTGCCTCAACCACCTCTTCTGGCAGCTTGTTCCATATGCCTACCACCCTTTGTGTAAACAAGTTGCCTCTCAGGTTCCTTTTAAATCTTTCCCCCCTCACCTCAACCTATATCCTATGGTTCTTGACACCCTTACTCTGGGTAAAAGACGCCGTGCATTTACCCTACTTATTCCTTTCATAATCTTATACACCTCTATAAGATCGCCCCCTCATCCTCCTGCACTCCAAGGAATAAAGTCCTAGCCTGCTGAAGCTCTCCCTATAGCTCAGGCCCTTGAGTCCTGGCAACAATAGACAATAGACAATAGGTGCAGGAGTAGGCCAGCACCGCCATTTCAATGCGATCATGGCTGATCACTCTCAATCAGTACCCCGTTCCTGCCTTCTCCCCATATCCCCTCACTCCACTATCCTTAAGAGCTCTATCCAGCTCTCTCTTGAAAGCATCCAACGAACTGGCCTCCACTGCCTTCTGAGGCAGAATTCCACACCTTCACCACTCTCTGACTGAAAAAGTTCTTCCTCATCTCCGTTCTAAATGGCCTACCCCTTATTCTTAAACTGTGGCCCCTTGTTCTGGACTCCCCCAACATTGGGAACATGTTTCCTGCCTCTAATGTGTCCAATCCCCTAATTATCTTATATGTTTCAATAAGATCCCCCCTCATCCTTCTAAATTCCAGTGTATACAAGCCTAATTGCTCCAGCCTTTCAACATACGACAGTCCCGCCATTCCGGGAATTAACCTAGTGAACCTACGCTGCACGCCCTCCATAGCAAGAATATCCTTCCTCAAATTTGGAGACCAAAACTGCACACAGTACTCTAGGTGCGGTCTCACCAGGGCCCGGTACAACTGTAGAAGGAGCTCTTTGCTCCTATACTCAACTCCTCTTGTTATGAGTTGAATCTTCGTAAATCTTCTCTGCACCTTTCCAGCTTCAGAACATCTTTCCTTTTACAGGGTGACCAAAACTGAACACAATATTTTAAATGTGGCCTCGCCAATGTCTTGTACATCTGTAACATGACCTCCCACTGTCTGAAGAGGGGTTCCGACACAAAATGCCACCTTTTCCTTTTCTCCAGAGATGCCGCCTGACCTGCTGAGTTACTCATTGTGTGTCTCTTCGGTATAAACCAGCATCTGCAGTTCCTTCCTACACATGACCTTCCAACTTCTAAACTCAATAGAGGTAGGTATATTAAGATCTAAGATGCTGCCTGACCAGTTTAGTATTACTAATATTCCATGTTTAAAAAAAAATTCTAATCAGTACATTTCTTGGAAATTCAGAATGAAATGATAAGCTTAACAATGTACAGAAAGTTATAGACTCTAAGAAATTAGTGAACTTAATGGCGAGAGTAATCAAGACAATCAATGAACCTAGAAAGATGAACTGGCTCCAAGGGTTTGATGTCATTCTCCAGAGGGCTACATACAGGGTTATCAAGCACTCAAGTCCTCATCAGCTCAGTGCAAATTAGAGTTGTTAACAAGTCTCATCAAAGCTCTGAATATTTAATCAATCTTTTGACAGATATATCACAACATCTTCTGGGATCCCCACAGCTCCTGAGAGTTCCTCACAGCCAGTGACAACTGAAGGATACTGGAGGCAGAACAAACAAAAAAGCCAAACCGAAGGCAACAGGGAAAATCTCTTTCCTGCAGCAAGTGAAAGAAGTTCCAATAAAACGCACAGAACACAAGGCAGCGGGTCAGGCAGCACCTGTGCAGGGCATGGATAGTGCTTTCAGGATGTGCTGCCTGTGTTTCTCTGGCATATTGTGTTCATTAGTTCTTCAGCCCTAGGAGCAAAATTAGGCCATTTAGCCCATCGTCTACTCCGCCATTCAATCATGGTTGATCTATCCTTCCCTCTCAACTCCATTCTCCTGCCTTCCCATAACCCCTGACACCCTGTACTAATCAAGAAACTGTCAATCTCCACCTTAAAAATACCCAATGACTTGGCCTCCGCGCCCTCATTGGCAATGAATTCCACAAATTCACCACCCCCTGACTAAAGAAATTCCTCCTCATCTTTCTCAAGGTACATGCTTTAATTCTGAGGCAGTGCCCTCTGGTCCTAGACTCTCCCACTGGTGGAAACATTTTCTCCACATCCACTCGATCCAGGCCTTTCAGGTGTTCTACGTAAGATTCCAGTATCCGCTGTTCCTTGCTTCCACTATTAACATGCTGTGCATCCGACATCCATACAATGCTTTCAGTACACATCAAGCCAGATGACATTTCAAGTCTGCTTCATCCTTGCTGTTCCTTTCATTTCAAAGTCTGAACACGTGAAAGGCAAAGATGCATCTTTACTTTAAAAAGATGGGCAACATCTAATAGTTCACAGAGTCTGGGCTTTGCCTATGTTTCATAGGATCATGGTGTTATACAGCACGGAAAGAGGCCCTTTGTCCCAACCTATCCATGCTGTCAAGATGGCTATCTAAGCTAGTCCCATTTAGTTTAGATAGTTTACTTTAGATTGGAGATACAGTGTGGAAACAGACCCTTCGGCCACCGAGTCCACACCGACCTGTACACTAGTTTTATCCTACACACCAGGGACAATTTACAGAAGCCAATTAACCTACAAATCGGTATGTCTTTGGAATGTGGGAGGAAACCGAAGCACCCGGAGAAAACCCACACGGTCACGGGGAGAACGTACAAACTCTGTGAACTAGCCTGACAGCACCCGTAGTCAGGCTTGAACCCGGGTCTCTGGTGCTGTAAGGCAGAAACTCTCCGGCTGTGCCACTGTGCTGTCCTTTGCTTGTGTTTGGTCCCAATCTCTCTGAACCTTTCCTATCCATCTACCTGTCCAAATGTCTGTTAAATGTTATGATTGTCACCGCCTCGACACTTCCTCTATCTGAAAAGGTTGCCACTCCGGCACTTCCACAGATGGCTGTGGAGGCCAAGTCATTGGATATTTTTAAGGCAGAGATTGAAGGATTTTTGATTAGTACGGGTGTCAGGGGTTATGGGGCGAGGACAGGAGAATGGGGCTGAGAGGGAAAGATAGATCAACCATGATTGAATAGCAGAGTAGATTTGATGGGCCGAATGGCCTAATTCTGCTCCTATCACATGAATACAGCCCAATCTGCAAAGTTGGAATCTTTCTCATCATATATATTAGTTACTTTTCCAATCAATTTTTGTTTGCTGACTTGCCTTGTACCCCCCTGGAGAATTTATGTTCCATCATCATATGCAAGGAAACGGCAACGACTAAGCAAAATGGAAAAGAAAAATCAGCAATCCTGGCAGATTGTCAACAGCATCATTCGTTGCAAACATTCATAGATCACTCCGCCAACCCATTTCACGCTCTCTGCCCCAAACTCCTTTCCACACTATTTCCCCATGTGTCCACTTGAATAAAGAACAGGATGCTGAGATTGATTTTTCAGGCTGCATGAGAGATTAATTTTGACACTGTCACATAATCGGACGTGAGAAACAATCATGGGCCCAAGACATTGGTGAGGCCACATTTAGAGTCTTGTGTTCAGTTATGCGTGTGAGTTTGAATTTGAGTCTAGTTTATTGTCATTAGTGTCGAGGCACAGTGAAAAAGTTTTGTTGCATGCTAACCAGTCAGTGGAAAAACAATACATGTTTACCATCAAGCCAACCACAGTGTACAAGTACATGATAAAAGAAATAACGCTTTGTGCAAAATAAAGTCCGATCAAAGATAATCCAAGAGTCTCCAATGAGTACAAGGGCCCTGTTTAGGACCTTGTTCTACACTGTTATAGGAAAGATGTTGTTAAGCTGGAAAGGTGAAGAAAAGTGAGGAGTGAGGAGGGGGATTAACAGTCACCAGGGGTCTACATATAATAACACATCATTATTTAAATAAGTATATCTATATGAACATATAAGGGTGTATGAGTATTTTTGTATTAATATCTGACTTATTATACGGGTGGGTGACTATATTTGTATTTATATTTTGTATGTAAATGGTCGGGTATATGTATATATATGATTGGCCTAATGTATGTATATATATCAGATGTAGTTAATATAGACATTATTGTGTAAATAGGTATATTCATATGATTGTAGGGGTGAGTGAGTATATATGTAGTTATATGTGTATTTTAGGTATTAGTTATTATAGATAATACTTGATAAATATTGTTTAGGGAATGGGGGTAGGATTAAATAAGTTCACACTTCTTCCTACTCCTTTTCGCACATGTAAAGACGTTAAGTAATGGATGAAATTCTTTGTATTTCTTCTGTTTTTTTGTTTATTTTGTTTTTTAATTGATGTCTTTTAACATGTACGAAATAAAATAAAATGAAATGAAAAAGCTTTACAAGATGTTGCCGGGACTTGAGGGCCTGAGCTATAGGGAGAGGTTGAGCAGGCTAGGACTTTATTCCTTGGGGTGCAGGATGATGAGGAGTGATCTTGTAGAGGTGCACAAGATCATGAGAGGAATAGACAAGGTAAATGCACAGAGTCTTTCACCCAGAGTAGGGGAATCAAGAACCAGTGGACAGAAGTTTAAGGTGAGGAGGGAAAGATTGAATAGGAATCTGAGGGGCAACTTTTATACACAAAAGGTGGTAGGTGCATGGAACGAGCAGGTAGTTGAGGCAGGTACCATAACAAAGTTTAAGAAACAATTAGACAGGTACTGGGATAAGAAAGGGATATGGGCTAACTACAGGCAGGTGGGACTAGCCTGGATGGGGCATTTTGGTCGGCATAGAAAAGTTGGGCCGATGGGCCTGTTTCCGTGCTGTATGATTCTATGACTTTATGTGCTGATTGAATGAACTCGCAACTATAAATTGACCCTAGCTGAGGAAGGTAGTAGAGTGTGGGGAATGTGGGGAGAATAGGTTACAGAGATAATTAGTGGATAAATGGGAATGAGCCAGTATAGACTCGATGGGCTGAACTGGCCTCCATGGGGAGAACAAGTTACAGGGAAAATTAGTAAGGGAATGGGAATCAGCCAGTATAGATTTAATGGGCTGAACTGGCCTTCTCCTACGTCGTATGGAACTATGGAAATATGGAAAATGGAAAATGGAAAATGGAAAATGGAAAATGGAAAGTGGAAAATATGGAAATATGGAAATATGGAAATATGGAAAATGGAAAATGGAAAATGGAAAGTGGAAAATGGAAAAATGGAAATATGTACCTCATTCACTATACTTCATTACACATGACAATAAACTTAACTAAACTAGACTAAACTTTTGGGTTGAGACCTTTGTGTCATCTGCAGAAGGTGCTGGCTTGAAGGGCCGAATGGCCTCCTCCTGCACCTATTTTCTATGTTTCTATGTTTAAGGGTCCCAACCCGAAACATCACCCAATCATGTTCTCCAGGGATGCTGCCTATCTCACTGAATTACTCCATCTCTTTGTGTCTTTCTTTTTTTTTTGTAAACCAGCATCTGCAGTTCCTTATTTCCACTTCTCAATTTTTATTGGTATTGGTTTAATTATTGTGACGGTGTATCTAGATACAGTGAAAAAATGTTGTCAAATCATACCATACCTGAGTACAATCAAACCATACACAAGTCATGCAAAGAGAAAAGAGTGCGGAACATAGTGTTACGGCTATGGAAAAAGTGCAGATATAAAAAGTGCAAGGGCCGCAACAAGGCATGCTGGAAGATTGGGACTTCACCATTGGCTTACGAATCTTCTTATTTTATGCATCTGTGGACTCATGGTCTGTCAGACGTTGGCTAGTGGACTTGTGTTAAAAGAAAGTGTGAGTAACTCGAGCACTCAATGTTGCCAACAACCCCCAATCCCCACTTTTATTTAAATTCAGAAATTTAAGAGCTAATTATCCTCACATACATATGCCCCCGGTTTCTATTCACTATCCTGTTGGCTGATGCTGATCTTATTTTAAGTAAGGCACAAAAATCATCGTCACGCACATTATGAAGAAAGGGTTTAGTGTCGAAAAAAAGCCTCTTCCTGGGTTTAATTTGTTCATCTCTTCTGAACAAGATTTAGAGGGTGAGAAATAATCAGGAAGCTCCCAATTTAAAACACGACAGGCTATTTGAAAATCGATAGAGTTTGAAGAGGAATATAAATAGATCAGCGATAACTCACGAGGCAATTTCCAGGTCTATTTGTTCTCATAACTTAAGCTCGAATGTTAACCAGGGGATATTTATCACCGGTGGTTGTGTCGAACAGCCAACACATTGTGAGCAGGTTTGACAGGTAATTCCCCTACTCCGGGTACTGGAGCTGAGAGGTAATTATTCCACTCACTAGGAAATCAATTTAATACCGAGGAACATTTTCACCACAGTGGCTGGCCCTCTGTGCTGTGGTCTGGCCTTCTGCTTATAAATGATTATAATCTGCGATACAGTCAGCTCTGTGACCTGGAATTAATTATACAGGGATCAGCTAATTGCCCATGGTCAGCTGGGTAGCTTTTTAAGTCACAATTGCAACGTATTATGGAACTGCACTTCACTGCTGTTGAATCAGGTCTGTGAGGTGTTGCTTGATTTTTCCTTTTTAAGCTGAAGGAAGTGCACGCATTCTGGGACGTTCATGCATTTCTGATGCATCTCTGATCCAGAAAAAATTAGACGAAGGGAACTACAGATGCTGGTTCAGGAGACTGAGGAAATTCAACATGTCTTCGATGGCTCTTACAAACTTCTACAGATGCGCCATAGAAGGCATACTGTTGGGTTGTACCACAGCTTGGTTTGGTAACAGCTCTACCCAAGACCGCATGAAATTGCAGAGAGTTGTAGATGTAGCCTGGTCCATCACGCAGACCAGACTCCATCTGCGCTTCACCCTGTCTCAGAAAAGTAGCCGACATAATTAAAGACTAATCCCATTGCAGTCAATCCTTCTTCTCCCTGCTCCCATCCAGCAGAAGATACAGAAGCTTGAAAGCATGCACCACCAGACTCAGGAACATCTTCTACCCCTCTGTTTTCAGCCTCCCAAGCAACCTTGACTCACTGCAGTTTGACACGAGAGGTGAGTGGCTGATGCCATCTCTCGACCCTGGCCCTACACTCATCCCTGTAGAAATACTAGCCGTCATTTATTTTTATTTTTATTTTGTGAACCCATGCTGAGTGTTTAAAGATGGACCTACCAATCTAAAGTAAAAACAGATAGAAAGTTAAAGGTTAGAAATCACAGTCTGCAATTAAGCTTTAAGAGCATCAACTAAATTCCACCCCATTATTTTATCAGAGACATTGAGTGTTCATTTTCAATGAGTTATTACCTCCATTATAATGAGAGAGGAATTTGCTCTGGGTGTTTTATCACAGCGTCACTGACAATCATTTTCTTTTAAAGTCTAACGTGTGTTGAAAAAGTTCAACAAAATTGTTTCAGTGTTAATGCTCATGCAACATAAAGCTTGAATTCATTTTGGGCTTCGGTGCATGCTAAAACTGAATCACACTCTATTTCCCAAACAAATGTTTTTGTTCAATAACTTCCGTGAGAGTCATCGCCAGGTCTAAGCGCAGTAACATGAATGGGGACCTCAGACAGCAATCGGTTTAGTTTTGTTTAGTTCAGAGATATAGCGTGGAGACAGGCCCTTCGGCCCACCAAGTACATGCCGACCAGCAATCACCCAGACACTAGTTCTATCCTGCACACTACGGACAATTTACAGCAGCCAATTAACCTACAAACCTGCATGAGTTTGGAGTGTGGGAGGAAACTAGAGGACCCGGAAAAACTCCACGCAGTCACAGGGAGAATGTGCAAACTCCACACAGACAGCACCTGTAGTCAGGATCGAGCCTGGCTCTCTGGCGCTGTAAGGCAGCAACTCTGCCACTGCGCCACCGTGGCACCCAGAGTTACTCCAGCACCCTGTGTTTGGCACAAGGGTCCAGCATCTGCAGTTCCTTGTGTCTCCTTGATTGGTCTCCATCAGTAATGGATATTGTGGGCACAGAACCAAGGTGGGTGGGTGGAGTGAACATGAAGACTGGATGTGATCTAATTGAATGGTGGGTCAGGTTTAAAAGGCTGTATGGCCCTTTGTTACTATGCCGTACATTTTAGGTGGCTTATTCAAGATGAACCCACAACCAAGGGCTACTTTGATAGACTGGCAGGTGCAGAGATGGATGGCATGTCATTTAAACTTGCCTCATTAGTGCTACCTCTTTCTCCTTAATCTCAGGCAATACTCATTATCTGCCCTGTTCCTTGATATTTTAGTTCCTTTCACTATGATCTTCGGGGGAACAGCGATTTATTAGCCTGAACCCAGCAGGGGAGACTATGGAATATTTATGTTTTTTCTGCTCCTTGCAAAGCTTCCATTTCACATCTTTATTGCACTTCACAAATTGCTAATGATGGCAGCAGCCTCTTGCAGGCACTTTTTGCTCTGGGGAACAAGAAGTTTTGTGATTCTAAGGGATCGGCCTTAAATAGAGTACTTCCCCATTCCAGCATCACGTTTCCCAGATTGTGGAGCAGTTAACATCTTGTAAGCTTTGAAGTTTATGCATGAGCTATCAATTCTCGACGAGCGTAAAATCTTTGCTTTCCTTCAGAGGAGCTTCTGCATTCATTGTTCTTTTCTCTTGGTTCGTTTTCTATTGATTTTTGCTTAAACAATCTCTCTGTATAATTTCTGAGGGTGTATCTCTCATTTCACACATTTTACATGTGTGTAAAATCTGAAATGTTACAAGAAAACGAGAGAGCCTTGCTCAGCTGGTTGTCACTACCAAAGAGGAGGTTATTCCAAAGGATCGAAACCGAGAACTGCAGAAGCTGGTTTATACCAAATAGACACAAAGTGCTGGAGTAACTCAGCGAGTCAGGCAGCATCTCTGGTGAAAAAGGATGGGTGACGTTTTGGGTCAGGACCCTTTTTCAGATACTGAAGATGTTTGAAGAAGGGTCCCAGCCAGGAACGTCAAGGGATATGGGGAGAAGGCAGGCACGGGTTATTGATTGTGGATGATCAGCCATGATCACAATGAATGGCGGTGCTGGCTTGAAGGGCCAAATGGCCTCCTCCCGCACCTATTTTCTATGTTTCTATGTTTCCATGTCACCCATCCTTTTTCTCCAGAGATGCTGCCTGACCCGCTGAGTTACTCCAGCACGTTGTGTCTATCTTAGATCTCGAGGGTATATAAGTAACTGCCACTCTAAAGAATGAGTGCAACATCAGACATCCAATGCACCTCAAGTCCTTGTTTAGAACAGTGTTTTTTTTTTGTGATGAACTGATTGAAAGATACAGCATGGAAACAAACTCTTCAGACCATTGAGTCCGCGCTGAGCTCCAATCACACGTTCCCACTTGTTCTGCATAATCACACTTTCCCATCCACTTCCCTGCACATTCAGGGCAATTTACAGAAGCCAGTTAACATACAAAAAAGCACACCTTTGCCATGTGGGGGGAAACCGGAGCACCCGAATGAAACCCACTTGTTCAAAGGGAGAACGTGCAAACACCACACTGACAGTCAGGACCAAATATGAGGCAGAAACTCTACCAGCTTTGTATACTGTGTTTTTATGGCCAACATTTGCATTACAGCAACAGTTATAAAACAAAGCAACCGTTAGAATCAACAACTGTTTGCTTTCATTAGTTTAATTTAGTTTAGAGATACAGTGTAGAAACATGCCCTTCGGCCCATCAAGTCTGTGCCGACCAACAACCACCCAAACACTAGCTCCCCAACCTCTGGCATTCCAGAGAAAACAGTCCATGTTTGCCCAACCTCTCCTTGTACCGACTGCCACATAATCCAGGCGGCAAACCTCCTCTGCTCCCTCTCCAAAGCCTCTACATCCGTCCGGTGAAGGGGCAACTGAAGGACATTAGGGACCCTAATGTGTTTTGCAGCAATCTAAGATAGACACAAAAAGCTGGAGTAACTCAGCGGGACAGGCAGCATCTCTGGAGAGAAGGATTGGGTGATGTTTCGGGTCGAGACCCATCCTCTGACAGGCAATCTACTTGTTTTGTGATTATCACCTGACATGTTCCCCATTCTTCAGCCACCAAATGCCACAAAAGATGCGTTGAAATTTACAGAAAATATTTCCTTCTCCTACACCTTTGGTGTATTCCCCAGGGAATTAGGCAGTGGTTGGATCAACTTCCTCAATCCATAAGTTCTCTGAGCTCCTGCTCTCCAATACCGGCTCCCAGAACATGTGAATGAAGTGGTGAATCTGTGGAATTCTCTGCCACAGAAGGTAGTTGAGGCCAGTTCATTGGCTATATTTAAGAGGGAGTTAGATGTGGCCCTTGTGGCTAAAGGGATCAGGAGGTATGGAGAGAAGGCAGGTACAGGATACTGAGTCGGATGATTAGCCCGGTGCGGCTCGGCCGCGGGGACTTCCATCCCCTTGCGGGGACTGTGCGGGTCGGTCGGGGACGAGCTGTCTGTCCGTGGGCGTGGGGAAGAGAGTGGAAGTTTTGTTGCCTCCATCACAGTGAGGGGGTGTTTGGAGTCACTGTGATGGACGTTTGTGTTGGGGTCATGTGTCTTGTGTTCTTTTTTGTGTGTGACTGCTATGTAGTTTCGTTCGGTACCTTGGTACCGAATGACAAATAAAGCTCTGTTGAACTGTTGAACTGTTGAATGGTGGTGCAGGCCCGAAGGGCCGAATGGCCTACTCCTGCACCTATTTTCTATTTTTTCTATATCTGAATATAATTACACCATAAAGACAAGCTGTGCCTGAAAGATGCCAATGTCGCCAGTTGTGACAATCACATCTCATTCCTTCAACTTTCTGCCGCCTCTCTGCCTCCTTTGCAGATCCCCGTCAAAGCCTTTGAGGAAGCAAATGGTCGTTCATTCTACAACCTCCCCCAGGGTTTATTTTAGTTTGATAACACACTTGGAGCAGGTTGCTGTGTTAACGGCAACGTTATGTTGTAACCCTTTGCTCCACAGGTGGAGGTCTGATCTGCCACAGGCTGAGAACATATCAGACATATCAGGCACTGACATTCCAGCTTGGAGCAGCATCCTGCTGTAATCGCAGCCTATGGATTTCCCTGCAAACTATCTCAGGGAAAAGCAACATGAGGAGGATGCAAAGGCCAGGAAGAAAATATTTCCGGTACAACTGCAATTCAGAGATCCGTACATTTGGTACGAATAAAACTTGACCTAACCATTGCCAATTCAAACCCACCTCAAACTGAGGACTTATGGCGAGTCCGAAACTTGTTGGTTGTAGACGAAGTTTATTGCAGCCGCAATACACGAATACAGAGTTAAACAACAAGGTACAGGACAACCAATACAAACTTACTGTCTTCCTTGAAGACTTCGCCGAACTGACTAAAACGGGCGCCAAACGCGCACATGACATCGCTGGCCAATCAGCGATGTCGTTCCCTGGACCAATCCCCATGGTCGCGTTCCCACGTGACCTCGCTGGCCAATCCGAGGGTTCGACGACCTGGACCATTCTCTATGGTCGCTACAGACTTGTAATTATTCCGATACCCAGGCTAAAGCTGTCGCACATGGTCAGGTGTCGAAACAAGGAGCTGCAGGTGCTGGTTAATACACTTCAGATTTTAGAGATACAGTGAGGAAACAGGCCCTTCGGCCCACCGAGTGCACGCTGACCAGCGATCACCCCGTACACTATCCGACCCCCAGGGACAACTTACATTTTTCACTGAAGCCAATTGACCTACCAACAAGTATGTCTTTGGAGTGTAGGAAGAAACCGGAGCACCTGCAGAAAACCCACATGGTCACAGGGAGAACCGACAAACTCCGCCAGACAGCGCCCACAGTCAGGATCGAACCTGGGTCTCTGGCGCTATAAGGCAGCAAGTCTACCGCTGCACCACTGTGCCGCTCCATATACATGGGGCCGATGGGCCTGATCTTGTGGTGTACTGTTCAAAGTTCCATGTTAAATGAAAGCTGGAATCTCCACCAATATACAGTGTAATGTCCTCTGTAAGACCCTGTTGTGGCTAGCACAATGAATATACGCCCGACATCTTGTAAGAAGATTTTATTACTGATCCTTCACCAGGAAACTTCTAGAAGGTCACCTGACCTCAGTCACAAGGCACAAGCCCATTGGCCCTAGAAGGTCATCTGACCTCAGTCACAAGGCACAAGCCCATTGGCCAGCTTCTGCTCTTGGCCTCAAGGGGGCACTGGCACTTACATCACATATACATCACATCTCCCCCTTTTCTTTAATTACATCACATACAGTATACTGCATTAGAAACTCTGTATAAATGTTCATGCTAAGTTCTCTATATCTGGACTTGAACCCACAACCTTCTGACTCAAGGGTAAGAGTGCTAACCACTAGGCCATTGCTCAAGCCTAAAAAGGACACAAAAGGACACAAAGTGCTGGAGTAACTCCAAAGGTCACGCAGCATCTCTGGAGTACATGGATAGGCGAAGCTTCAGGACAAGACCCTTCTTCAGGTCTCGTTGAGCTTGGGGTCAGATAGCTGGGCTCCATGGCACTGGATTTGGATTGAGTATGTTTGCTTTAGCTTCGTTGTGCAACAATAGAGTCTTTCCTCCAACCTTTTTGTCCCCCTCGTCTCTCACGATCCCTCGCGTCTCATCTACTCGTCTCGCTACCCTGATCAACCCTCCCTCAACCAGCGACCAGCTCTCTTTTCCTCCCCTACAATCAGTCTGAAGACTCCAAGCGTCACCTATCCATGTTCTCCAGAGATGTTGCCTGACCTGCTGAGTACTTCTGCACTTTGTGCCTTCACTTACACACCAGAATATGCAGTTCCTTGTTTCTACTTCCAACCCTCCTTTAAACTCTCTATCCAGCTACCTTTATATCTCCACCAATCAGTAACGTCAAAGAGCTTCTGGTGCCTTCCGCTCACTGTTATCTATGTTTTAGTGTATTGTCCAAATCTATGTGTCGTGACGCTGCTGCAAGTCAAATATTCATTGACACAAAGTGCTGAAGTAACTCAGCAGGTTATATCTCCTCCCCCTCTCCCCCTACCCCTATCCCCCTACCCCTTTCCCCCTCCCCCTCCCCCTCTTCCCCTCACTCTCCCCTTCCCTCTCCCTCTCCAATAAATTTGACTCAATTCAACTTGAATGGTGCAAAAATACCTGCAGGGAATGAGTTTGAATTATTTGTGTAAGAAGGAACTGCAGATGCAGGTTTAAACTGACGATAGACACAAAAAGCTGGAGTAACTCAGCGGGACAGGCAGCATCTCTGGAGAGAAGGAATGGGTGACGTTAGAAAGGTCTCGACCCGAAACGTCATCCAGTCCTTCTCTCCAGAGATGTTGCCTGTCCTGCTGGGTTACTCCAGCTTTTTGTGTCTATCTTCAGTTTGAATTATTTATTTATCCCTGTACTCTATGCACAACAGTAGTAGACAGGCATTTGATGCAACCACAGTTACAAAAAAAACGAAGAGACTTTGGATGAAGTAATAAAAATTGGGCACGGGTAAAAAGGGATTAATACCATAGTTCAGAAGCAAAATATTAAGTGAATTAAGAGCTTAGCGTGTATTATATCCCACTAGTCTGTAGCAAAGTTATTATCCTTTAAAGCCTGATCATTTAAACATTTTTTGTGGCACTGGTGATATTTGACATTAATTGAGAAGGTTTAATTAAAGCAGGGTGCAAATACAAACAATTGAATGAGAAATATGCAGGTTGATTCTTTGGTGACTGAAATTAAATATCAAATTTTGTGCCACAGTGCTGGTAGCCTGATTCTGCCTTATCTTCTCCTCTGGGTTGTGAATCCTCTTGAATCAGCGATCAATTGTAGAGTTAGAGGATGATGGCATAAGCAAGGGGCTAGTGTGGCTGCCTTAGAAGGGGGAGGGTGTGTTTGAGAACTGGCCACAAGGTGCTCTTTGAGAGACATGGAAACTGATAGGAAGCGATTGGGCGGCACAGTGGCGCAGTGATAGGGGGGCTGATACCCGGGTCCGATCCTGACAACGGGTGCTGTCTGTACGGAGTTTGCACGTTCTCCCCGTGACCACGTGGGTTTTCTCTGGGTGCTCCAGTTTCCTCCCACATTCCAAACACATGTGGGTTTGCAGGTTGGTTGGGTTCTGTAAATTGTTCTATGGATGTAGGATAGAACTAGTGTATGGGCGATCATTGGTCGGCATGGACTCGGTGGGCCGAAGGGCCTGTTTCCTTGCCGTTTCTCCAATCTAATCTAATCTACTGTAGGTGGCAATTGTTCATCACTGTTTGGCATAGTGGCTTGAATTACAGCCTAGTGGTCAACACTCTCACCTTTGAGTCAGAAGGTTGTGGGTTCAAATTCAGTTCCAGACACTTAAGCGTGAAAATTTATAGTTTCTAATTGTCTATAATGTTCCGGCTTTCATTTAACACTAAATTATCTCTCGTAAAGGTGGGTGGCGGGAGGGGGGAGATGACGGGCATGTAAAAATAATTAATGTGTGAAATGATAAACAGGGGAGCAGTGGATGAGGCCTTGGGCTGACATACACTTGATGGGGCACCTTCCATATAATAAGAAGGAAGTTAAATAAATATTCAGTAATAAAGTCCTGACAAGCAGCGAATGGAAGGGATAATCTGATTCTAAATATAAGTTAGATTTATTATTATCACGTACGCCGGGGGGGAGCACTTGTCTGCGTATCGCCCAATCAATCAGATAATGGTGTGTATGAATACAATCAAGCCAAACACTAGTGCAAAAGATACAAAAGCGAAGGGAAAGATGCCAGAATACAGATTCTCAGCATTGCAATGTAACCGTTCCAGAGAAAACGTCCAATGTCTGCAAAGATACAGGTTGGAAAGTCAGGACTGTACCCTCGCTTATGGAAGGACCATTCAGAAGCCTGATAACAGAGAGGAAGAAGCCGGCCCTGACAGTGGAGTATGACAGTGCGCCCTTGAAAGCTTCTGTATCTTCTGCCCGGCGGGATCAGGAAGAAGAAGGAATGCCTTTGGGGCAGCATGGTGGTGCAGCGGTAGAGTTGCTGCCTTACAGCGCCAGAGATCCGGGTTTGATCCGGACTACGGGTGCTGTCTGTACGGAGTTTGTACGTTCTACCTGTGACCATGTGGGTTTTCTCCGGGTGCTCCGGTTTCCTCCCACACTCCAAAGACCCACAGGTGTGTAGGTTAATTGGACTCAGCAAAAATTGTAAAATTGTCCCTGGTGTGTAGGGCAGTGCTGGTGTACAGGGTGATGGCCCGTACGTCTTCGGAGTGTGGAGAAAACTCATGGGGTCACAGGGAGAACATACAAACTCCACCCAGACAGCACCCACAGGCAGGATCAAACCCGGATCTCTGGCGCTCTAAGGCAGCAACTCTACCGCTGTGCCACGGTGCTGCCCCAATGCTAGAGAGCGCCACAGTGCAAAAGAAAAATCTAGACACAGTTCAAATGTTTGTAGAGGATGTGGCACCAGTCATCTCTTGTTACCAGTATCAGCAGTGTGCTCAGCTTGTGCGTTCACCTTGTGTGGTCCAGTGGACATGCAACGATCCCTTGACATCCAGTGCCGATCCATGGTGAAGCAGCCAAGCAGATGATGGCTTTGTGCAGCTCACAGATGGTACAAATGAGACAACACCCAATGGATACTGGCATTAAGCCAAGCATCTGCTCCCTCCAATGTACTGTGCTTTGTGCCTCTCATCCTTCATCGAGCAACTCTGGCAGTGCAGATCCCCCTCGTCCTTGCCAATCTATTTGAAGTGTTCGAGTCCAGAGAAGAGAGGATACAAATTCCTTAAAGATGTCCCATCCGCAAACATCTGCTACCAGGTTAAGCTCGCAAAGCAGCAACAAAGTGGTACAGAGCCACCTTCAGGAAAGCTTTAAAGGATTCAGTTTAGTTTAGAAATACAGCTTGAAAATAGGCCCTTGGGCCACTGAGTCCATATTGACCATCAATCACCTGTACACACAGTTTAGTATCGTTTAGTTTAGTCTAGTTTCGTTTATTTTAGAGATACAGTGTGAAAACAGGTCCTTTGGCCCACCGAGTCCACACTGACCAGCAATCACCCAGAACACTAATAATAATAATAATAATAATACATTACATTTATATAGTGCTTTTTCATACACTCAAAGACGCTTTACAGGGATTTAGAGAACATAGGGAAGTGAATAAATAGATAAATAAGTAAACGAACAGAGAAAGGAGACAGAAGGTGGGGTGACAGAAGGTGTCCCTATCTTACACACTAGGGACAATTTACACAAGTCAATTAACCTATAAACCTGCACATCTTTGGAAGTGGGAGGAAACCCAAGTGCAAACTCCGTACAGACAGCCCCCGTAGTCAGGATCGAACTCGGGTCTCTGGCGCTGTAAGGCAGCAACTCCACCGCTGCTCCACCATGCTGTTTATGTTATCTACTTTCTCATCCACTCCCTACACACTTGGAGAAAATTACCACAGGTTAATTAACCCACAAAATTGATGAAAGAAAGGTGGGTGGAACGTTGGATGGACTCATTGGCGCAGATATAATAGTCTATCACAAGGAACTTTAAAGCGGGAAGGTTGGCTCTTAAAGACTATTCGTTCACTCACACTGTAGAAGGGAGAGCGTTGAAGACTGCAGGTGTATAAGGGAGGTGAGTTGGTGAACCAAAAGAACCAAAAGAGAAATAGATTCTGTGCAAGAGCATGCATTGCATGCTCTCTCTGCTTGCATGGATACAATGCGCTGGGTTGTGGTTTGAGCATTTGTGAGAGAAAATGTGCATGTGTGTGAGAACATTTGTGTGTGTCTATGTGTGTTTGAGGGACTGAGAGAAAATGTGTGTCTATGTGTGTGTGTGAGAAAATAGATGTGTGTGAGAGTCAGAAAGTGAATGTGCGGGTCTGTATTAGAGAAAATGAGAACGTGTATGCGGGTGTGAGAGAGAGAGAGAGCGAGCGAGCTTGTATGTGTGTGAGAGTGTGTGTGAAAGTATCTGCATCTGTGTCAGAAATGTGTATGTGTTTGTGTGAGAGAGGGAGAAAGAATGCGCGTCTGCATGTGTATGAATAGTGTGTGTGTTTCACAGAGAGACAGAGAGATACACTGAGAGAAAACTGTGTGTGTAAGTGAATGTGTGAATGTGAGTGTGTGAGTGTATGAGTTAGTGTGAATGAGTGTATGTTCATGTGTGGTGTGCGTGTGTATGTGCATGTGTGTGGTGTGCACGTGTGTATGTGCGCGTATGTGCATGTGTGTCACATGCATGTGCATGTGTGCATGTGTGTGTGTATATGTGCGTGTGTGTGTGTGCATATGTGTGCATGTGTGTGTTTGTGTATGTGTGTGTGTGCATGTGCGTGTGCGTGTGCGTATGTGCGAGTGCGTGTGGGTGTGTGTGTGCGTGCGTGCGTGCGTGCGTGCGTACGTGTGTGTGTGTGTGTGTGTGTGTGTGTGTGTGTGTGTGTGTGTGTGTGTGTGTGTGTATGTGTGTTTGTTGCTTTTCCTTGCTGCTGTGTCAAGATGTCACCTGGTCAAGCCTGTGCAGATGCTGGTGTGTGTCAAAGTAAATCACACGCGGGCATCTTCTACACTTCACTGCGATGCGAGTAATCAGCTTCAACCTCAAGGGATTGCTCAAGAAGATGAAGAAAAAGTGCCGACATAAACCAACTAGGGTGTGTGAGCTATAAATACCAAGTAAATTACGTGGTGATATTTCCTTTGACTTGCTCCCACGATCTTCTGGCTTTTACAAATGCAAGTGATATGGCCTGATTCATCTCACTGTATCCCACACCTCTACTAGCCGCTGACAGGCAATACACTTTCTCAAGTGCACATTGTCAACATATTGCAAAGCTGTGAGGCTCTAAAAGTTCTTCATAATATCGCTGTGAATATTCAAAGCTGATCGAGAATTATTTGTCCTGGAAAAATAATGACTAATCCAAATTCAGAAGCATATTTACCTCAAGCATGTTTGGTTTTGCACCTGTTAGCAAACAGTATTAAAAATGTTATGAAATATTTGCAGATATATACCTACATCAGAACAATTATTCACAAGTTTTTGCAAAAATAATAATTGGTACGTATTTAATAAATGTATAATTACCATGACAAATGTTCACTGCTTCATTCATTTATTTCAAGGTACAATCACCTACGAATGATTGTGCCAGTACAATGTACATTGTGTTTACATTGTGAGCATTGTGTTTATATTAAATACATTTGTGTGCTATTTTAGTTCATTCACCCATTTAAAGGCAGATAAAGAAGTTTGAAAATGCACACCTGCAAATTCAGTACGTTTCTTCCCAGCTGTTATCATGCAAATGAATCGTCCTATCATCTTCAAGAGAGTGGTCCTGACCTCATTGGAGACACTTGGACTATCTTTAATCGGACGTTACTGGACATTATCTTGCACTAAACGTTATTCCCTTTATCCTGTATCTGTATGCTTTGGACGGCTTGATTGTAATCATGCATACTCTTTTCACTGACAGCATAGCACGCAACAAAAGCTCTTTTCACTGCATCTCAGTACATGTGACAATAAATAAACTTAACTAAACTTTGTCAGGTAGACTGAACCCCATCTAAAAGGTGAAAGCTCCAGCAACTCGTACCATAAATCCTACCACCTGAGCTGGTCAAGTCATTTGCCCGTTAAGCCCCTGTCCCACTTAGGCGATTTTTTAGGCGACTACAGGTGACTAAGCTGTCGCCACACAGCTTAGTCACCTGTAGTCGCCTAAAAAATCGCCTAAGTGGGACAGGGGTTTAACGGGCAAATTAACGGGCAAATTACTTGACCAGCTCGGGCGTTAGGATTTATGGTACGAGTTGCAAATCTCTAAAACTCGTTTGTTAATTTACACTTTGCACAGTTTGCTTTCCACAAAATGGTGTCTCTTACTCAATATGTCCATTATTCTTAAGAATTTGCTGGATTTTCACATTAATAGCCCATTAAACTCACCACAGAAAATATGGCGAGTTAATTAAGAGTGTAAATACCCTTCCAGTGACATGATAACTGTTAAGTCAATGTCCATAAACCCAAAAGGTTAACAATTTAAGGCATTGAGTTTTATTCCTGCATGTAGTCAGCTATTTTTAAGATTTCAAAGATATTGGGTTGAAATTTATCTTCAGTCAATGGGCAACATAGCGTGGATGTGGATTGTTCCATTGACCTCAAAATAAATGTATTTCAGCAGCAGAGAACAAGGAAACTAAATACGTTGTACTCCAAAGACATACAGGTTTGTAGGTTAATTGGCTTAGGTAAAATGATAACTTGTCCCCAGTGTGTGTAAGATTGTGTTCATGTGCGGGGATCACTGGTCGGCATGGACTCAGTGGGCCGAAGGGCCTGTTTCCGCGCTGTCTCTCTAAACTATTCTAAATAACTGAGGAAAAATCACCCCCTTACAAATTTAAGATTTTACGTTGAAAGAAGACATAAAATGCTGGAGTAACTCAGCAGGTCAGGCAGCGTCCCTGGCTGACATGCAGGAACAAGGGACTGTAGATGCCGGTTAATACACAAAAGGACAGAAACGGCTGAAGTCATAGAGTCATGCAGCGTGGAAACCGGTCCTTTGTCCCAACTTGCTCACAACGACCAACATGTCCCAGCTGCACTAGTCCCACCTGCCTGTGCTCGGCCCTTATCCCTCTAAACCTGTCCTGTCCATGTACCTGTCCAAATGTTTCTTAAACGTTGCGATCCTACCTGCCTCAACTACCTCCTCGAGCAGCTCTTTCCATATACCCACCGCCCTCCGTGTGAAAAAGATACCCCTCAGGCTCCTATTAAATCTTTCCCCCCTCACCTGAAGCCTATGTGGTCTGGTTCTTGATTCCCCTACTCTGGACAAGAGACTCTACCCGATCCATTCCTCTCACGCTTTGTACAGTAACTCAGCAGGTCGGGCAGCGTCTCTGAAGAACATGTATAGCTGACGTTTTGGGTTGATCTGAAGAGGGGTCCTGACCCGAATTGTCACCTGTCCATATTCTCCAGAGATGCTGCCTGACCTGTTAGTCCAGCACTCTGTGTCCTTTCCCTTATTTACATGTATAGGTAATGTTTTGGGTCTGGAGCCTTCTTCAAACTTTTAAAACATTTGATATTTTTAAAATTTCTCTTCCTCACCATCCAGTCTCCTACCCCCTTTATCTCTGTTCCCATCCCTTCCTTCCTTCCTTCCTTCCTTCCCTCCTGATCGGATTTCTTCAATCTGAAGAAAAGTCTTTAGAGATACAGCGTGAAAACAGGCCTTTTGGCCCATCGAGTCCACGCCGAACAACGATCACCCCAGACATTAGCACTATCCTACACGCTACGGACAATTTACAACTTTTTTTACCGAAGCCAATTAACCTACATCGTTGGAGTGTAGGAAACCAGAGCACCCAGAGAAAACCACAAGGTCACAGGGAGAACGTACAAACTCTGTACAGACAGCATAGTCAGATCGAACCTTTTCGTTGACTGGATAGCACGCAACAAAAACTTTTTGCTGTACATCGGAACACGTGCAAATAATAATAAACTAAACCAACTAAACTCATTTCTTGATTAGTACAGATGTCAGAGGTTATGGGTAGAAGGCAGCAGAATGGGGTTAGGAGGGAGAGATGGATCAGCCATGATTGTATGGTGGAGTAGACTTGATGGGCCGAATGGCCTAATCGTACTCCTATTCCTTTTGAACTAAACTAAACTGAACTAGGATGCTTTCTACGATGCTATGGAGAATATATAAATTCCACAAGGATGGAGGTCAGGATTGAACCCAGAATGCTGGAACTGTGTGCAGTAGACCAGTGTTACTACCTCTTCAGCCTGAAGATGGGTCCTGACCCGGTCACCAACCCATGTTCTCCAGTGATGCTGCCTGAGCCGTTGAGTTGCTCCAGCACTTTGTGACCATTTACAGCTTATTGACGTCAATTCACAGTATGTTTACAATCCAATTGACTCACACTAAGATATTTAATCTACCTTTTGCTTTTACACATGGCTGACTCGGAGTTTGGGGCGAGAAACCAATTCAAATTAGCAAAAAATTAAAGCAGAAAAAATCCTATAAAATATGGAATTTGTAGAGTGACATGTGGTAATGGAATCAGAATAATTCTGGCAGTTGCAACTGCCAGAACTCCAGGGATCCCTATTAATGGGTAATTACAGAATCTAGCTTTTATTAATGATTTCCTTCTGTGCAAAGTTTCAGCAAAGTGAAAGTTGGGAAGATATCTTGGGAGTTTCTCAGCCAAACTCCCAGCAATAAGAGGTACAGTGGTAGAGCAGATAATTAACCCCATGTTGAAAGCTCAATATTGAGGAGGGCTCGGTGAATGTAAAACAATGCAGGGGTGAAACGAGAAAGGAATAGAGGCTGCACTGCAAAAGTAAGGGAAATTCCAAAGATGTTTTATTAATATGTATAGGGAATGAAGATATCAGCGTAACATGGACATGTAGACGACAGACTTGCAGGGGCCAATTCTTTGCATCATGAGGAGAGAAGGGGGAGAGAGAGGGAGAGGGGGGTGGAGGGAGGAAGAAAGGGGAGAGAAGACGAGAGAAGGAGAGAGAAGGGGAGAGAAGGGGAGAGAAGGGGAGAGGTGAGGAGCGAAGGGGAGAGGAGAGAAGGGGAGAGGAGAGAAGGGGAGAGGAGAGAAGGGGAGAGGAGAGAAATGGAGAGGAGAGAAGGGGAGAGGGGGAGAGCGGAAGAGGGGGAGAAGGGGAGAGCGGAAGAGAGGGAGAGAGGGAGAGAGGGAGAGAGAGAGAGAGAGAGAGAGAGAGAGAGAGAGAGAGAGAGAGAGAGAGAGAGAGAGAGAGAGAGAGAGAGAGAGAGAGAGAGAGAGAGAGAGAGAGAGAGAGAGAGAGAGAGAGAGAGAGAGAGAGAGAGAGAGAGAGAGAGAGAGAGAGAGAGAGAGAGAGAGAGAGAGGAGAAAGGAAAGAAAGAGAGATAGGAGAGAAAGAGATAGAAGTAGGAGAAAAAGAAAGTCACAGAAGGTACCATATTAAATGTTATATACATTGATTTATTATCAAGGTATTTGACAGAGTCTCTGACAAAGTAGATGAGGAAACTAAAAGATCAATCTCTAACCGAGTGAAACATCCCAAAGCATTTCACGGGACAACCAATATTTAACACCGAACCACATGGAGAGACTATGATCCCATGCAGCTATTGCAAAGGGGAATCAGTGGGCAGCACAGCTGCTCAGTAGGGTGACAAGATGGTTAAGGCAGCACAGTGATAGAGATATTTCCTCACAGCGCCAGAGACCAAGGTTCGATCCTGACCTCGGGTCCTGTCTCTGTGGAGTTTGCGCGTTCTCCCTGTGTTCGCTCCGGGTGCTGCGCTTTCCTCCCACATCCCAAACACCTACAGGTTCATAGGTTAATTGGTCTCTGTAAAATTGTCCTAATCTCTAGGGAGTGGATGAGAAAGTGGGATAACATAGAACTCGTGTGAATAGGTGATCCATGCTGGGATCGTTGTTGAAACAAAATGTGTAATAAGAGAGTCACTTTTTGGAGCCAATATTGGGAAAGACTTCCCTTGGTTTCCCAGCAAACACTGAGATACATTGACCTTTGACCTTCGAGATCAGTAGGGGAAATATTGGGAGTATCAAAGCTGAATAGTGCACAGGGCAGTTTTTCATGAAAATATGTTAAAGAAAAATCTAAATAAATAAAATGTTAACAACATTCATTGCTTTTGTTTAGTGACTCACAGAAAACTGGGCAGAAATCTGAAACCAAGCTGGGAAGCGAAAGGAAAAGATTTGTTGCAGGCACATTTAATGAGTGTGGAGCATGTTAAACGTCACCACTAATTATTATAGCTTAATAATTGCCCTATTATTACACACATTGTTTGAACAATGTATTTTTATATCACATTTAATGTAGTTTCACATGATCACAATTAAAATTAATTAGATACCAAATCTGTATCAGGAAATATTAGCGGAGTTAATATAGTGTCATTTTATATCCATTTATGTGACATGGAATATCATTTACAAAGCCAGCATTTATTGCCTATCCCTCATTCTCAAAGTTACTGAGTCATTCAGCATGAAAACAAGGGCCAAGTGGCCAAACTCGTTCATGCCAACATGGATGCTCATCAAAGCTGGTCCCATTTGCCTCTGTTTGGCTCATATCCCTCCAAACCTTTGCCTGTCCATGTACTTGTCCAAATGTCTTTTAAAAGGTGTTATTGTACCCACTTCAACCACTTCTGACAGGCCTTTCCATATATCCATCACCGTCTGTGTAAAAAAGTTGTGCTTATAGAAGCAAGGAGCTACAGATACTGGTCTCCAAAAAAAGAGACACAAAGTGCTAAAGTAACTCAGCGGGTCAGGCAGCATCTCTGGGGAGCATGGAAAGGTAACGTTTCGGGTCGGGAGCCTTCTTCAGATTGAAGAACTCGGAATTCTTTCCGCTCTCACCTTAAACCTATGTCCACTAGTTCTTGATTCCCCTATCCTGGGAAAAGGACCGCGTTTCTACCTTACCTATTCTCCTCATGATTTTGTACACCTCTATTAGATCACCTCTCAACCTCCTGCACTCCCAGGACTAAAGTCCCAGCATGCCCAACCTCTCCCTGTAACTCAATCCCTCAAGTCTTGGCAACACCCCTCTGGAAGTGTTGGTGGGCTGCCTTCTTGAAATGGTGCGGTCCAGGTATCTGCGGGCGGCACTGTGGCGCAGCGGTAGAGTTGCTGCCTTACAGCGCTTGCAGCGCCGGAGACCCGGGTTCGATCACGACTATGGGTGCTGTCTGTACGGAGTTTGTACGTTCTCCCCATGATCGCGTGGGTTTTCTCCGAGATCTTCGGTTTCCTCCCACACTCCAAAGACGTACAGGTTTGTCGGTAAATTGGCTTGGTAAATCTAAACCTTGTCCCTAGTGTGTGTAGGATAGTGTTAATGTGCGGGGATCCGGTGGGCCGAAGGGCCTGTTTCCACGCTGAATCTCTAAATTAAAAATAAGCGGAATTTGTAAATGAATCAAGCAGCCACGATCTAATAGGATTCACATTTCACAAATTGAAGTGAAATGACGACACGCTAACCAACTGTGAACCAATGCCTTCAATAAATTATTTTACCACCACTAAACAACAACAAAGAGAATTGCACTTGAAAGAGCAATAAACGACCTGATTTCCTCAGATAAACAGTCTTTGTGGGTGCTTTCCAGACACATTTCACTATTAACATTGAGGTCAAAATTTTAACTGTGCTGCATTGTGAACAGATACACAAGAGAAGTTGGCAAACTGCCCACTTTAAATGTCAGGGCAGGAAATTGTTCGTATAACACTGAAATTATAGCAAATCTAGGAAATTCGGTAATTATATTTTTCTTTCACCAATAAAGCATCAACGACAACAAGCTGACACCCAGTACAACTGTATTTATGTTATAGAATTGCCTCCAGGTTTACAGCAAAATCTTGCATGTCCCACTGAAAGCAATGTGATAATGTCCAGATGATACCATCTAATGGTGTCCAGTGAGATCTGACTGTTCGCCAGGACTCTTGGAGAAAGCCTCGTGTTCAACAATGACTTGATTTTTAGATTAGGTTAGATTTAGCTCTTAGGGCTAAGGGGATCAAGGGATATGGGGAAAAAGCCGGAATGGGGTACTGATTTTAGATGATCAGCCATGATCATATCGAATGGCGGTGCTGGCTCGAAGGGCCAAATGGCCTACTCCTGCACCTATTTTCTATGTTTCTTTCGTGTTCTTGTTCTATGTCTGTATACATTTGAGAGTCTTCAAGGTACAACAGAGGTCTTTATAACATTAACTCAATGCTGGCAGCAAGGCAACTAAAAATGGCTGCAACCACACAATCTGACTGCACACTCCACACTGTGTACAGCCAAGATAACTATGTACAAAACATCTCCCTTTGTCCTGTGCAGCACCACCTGCTGCACTGGAGGAGCAACGAGTCCTCCCACCCCACGCAGTCCATCAAACATCACAGTTTCCATGTTTCTATGTTCCTCTTTCAGATAGCTGCATTTGATCTTCAGTCCACGGGACAGAACAGGCAAAAACCTTGATCTCAAAAGGACTCAAAGTGCTCCTGAGTACCTCAGCAGATCAGCAGCATCTCTGGAGAACATGGATAGACGACGATTTGCGTCGAGACCCTTCTTCAGCACTTTGTGTCCTTTTGTGTACTAACCAGCATCTGCAGTTTAGTTTAGTTTAGTTTAGATGCATAGAGTCTCTTGCCCAGAGTAGGTGAATCGAGGACCAGAAGACATAGGTTTAAGGTGAAGGGGAAAAGATTTAATAGGAATCTGAGGGGTAATTTTTTCACACAAAGGGCGGTGGGTGTATGGAACAAGCTGCCAGAGGAGGTAGTTGAGGCAGGGACTATACCAATGTTTAAGAAACAGTTAGACAGGTACATGGATAGGACAGGTTTGAAGGTATATGGACCAAACGCAGGCAGGTGAGATTAGTGCAGCTGGGATATAATGGCTGGTGTGGGCAAGTTGGGTCGAAGGGCCTGTTTCCACATGATGCTATGATTCTCATTTAGTTTAGAGTTACAGTGCAGAAAAAAAACCTTCAGCCCACCAAGCCCGTGTCGACCAGTGATCCCTGTTCACTAGCACTATCCTACACACTAGGAACAATTTATGATCTTTACCAAAACCAATTAACCTTAAAAAAACAGTGCATCTTTGGACTGTGGGAGAAATCCGGAGCAATGAAAGAAAATCCACGAGGTCACTGGGAGAATGTACAAACTCCTAACAGACAGCACCCGAAGTCAGGATCGAACCCGGGTCTCTTGTGCTATAAAGTAGCAACTCTACTGTTGTGCCAGTGTACCACCTCCAGTTCTTTGTTTCTAAACTTGATCTCATCCCAATGACGCACGGCACCATAGCACTGGAAAAAACCCACAAAGTGCTGGAGTAACTCAGCGGGTCAGGCAGCAAGTCCGGAGGACATGGATATGTAACATTTTGGGTCAGGACCCAAAGAATGCAGATTGATTGTCATGGGGGGAAGGAGGGAAGGAAAGCTGGAACAGAGGGGGTGAGGATGGAACAAAGTCTGGTAAGTGATCGGTGGGTACAGGAGAGGGGGTATAATTGGCAGTTGTTTGGACAAAGACTAGAGAGGAAACGGAGACATAAGGATGTAAAATATGGAGAAAAGAGGAGTGAGATGTGAAGCCAGCCAGGGATATAGGTGGGAGGGGGGAGGGGGGAGGGAAGGGGAAAGGGGTGGCAGTGTAGTGGGTGAAATGGGTGGAGCACATGGCAGAGAAGGGAGTAAAAAGAGTGGGGATGTGTTACCCAAAATTGAAGAATTCAATGTTAATACCATTGTATTGTAAGCTACCCTGGCGGAATATGAGTCCATGTCCTGCAGACATGCTGCCTGACCCGCCGAGTTACTCCAGCACTTTGTGTTTTTTTTGTAAACCAGCATGCGCAGTTCTTTGTGTATTCACCACTGGAAGAAATAGCTTAGATTTTTTTTTTCACTTCTTTGGCTGGGATTTGAACCTACCATCAGATTTTTCAATGAGCCATGACTCTCTCTGAGATGTTCAAGGGCCTACCTGCTAGCCCTTCCAGTTTGGGTTCCTATCTCAGCTCGTGATTAGATTTTATACAAGGTTTTTGCTCTTCCCCAATTTTATTTCTCCGCTACTAGTGTCTACGCTTAGAGCAGCCTAGATCCTAAGCTCTGGGACTTCATTCCTAAACTTTTCAACGTATCCTTACCTCGTCCCACTTTAAAGATGTTCTCTAGTGCCTATATCTCTGACCATGCCTTTGATTAACTGTTCTTAAGTTTAGTTTAGATCAGCGATACGGCATGGAAATGTCACACAAGGGATGGTACGATGAGCTGCCACAGGAGGTTGTGAGGCAGGTACTATCGCAATGTTTAAGAAGCAATTGGACTGGTACATGGATAGGATAGGTTTACAGGGATGTGGGTTAAACGCAGGCAAGTATAAGATTATTAAGGGGTTGGACACGTTAGAGGCAGGAAACATGTTCCCAATGTTGGGGGAGTCCAGAACAAGGGGCCACAATTTAAGAATAAGGGGTAGGCCTTTTAGAACTGAGATGAGGAAAAACTTTTTCAGTCAGAGAGTTGTGAATCTGTGGAATTCTCTACCTCAGAAGGCAGTGGAGGCCAATTCTCTGAATGCATTCAAGAGAGAGCTAGATAGAGCTCTTAAGGATAGCGGAGTCAGGGGGTATGGGGAGAAGGCAGGAATGGGGTACTGATTGAGAATGATCAGCCATGATCACATTGAATGGCGGTGCTGGCTTGAAGGGCCGAATGGCCTCGTCCTGCACCTATTGTCTATTGTCTAAGTGGGACTAGTGTAGATGGGGCATGTTGGCTGGTGTGGGCAGGTGGGACTAGTGTAGATGGGGCATGTTGGCTGGTGTGGGCAAGTGGGACTAGTGTAGATGGGGCATGTTGGCTGGTGTGGGCAGGTGGGACTAGTGTAGATGGGGCATGTTGGCTGGTGTGGGCAGGTGGGACTAGTGTAGATGGGGCATGTTGGCCTTGTTGCCTTTAGGTGCTCCCATGTTTCCTCCCACATCCCAAAAGACGTGCTGGTTTGTAGGTTACTTGGCCTCTCTGTAAAATTGCCCCCATTTCGTATAAGGAGTGGCTGAGAAAGTGGGATAACATAGAATAGGTGTGAATGGGCGATCGATGGTCAGCGTGGAAATGTTGGGCTGAAGGGCCCCTTTTCCATTCAGTGAATCTAAAACTTGAATTCAACTTGCCCGTGTCGGGAATCGAACTAACGTCCCTGGATCAATGGTCCAGATCTCTGTCTACTGGTCTAGTAAATTAACCACAACGCCGTGTTACCCCTATTCCCCAGGCTAATTTAAATGACTAAAATCAAAAGATAATCAGGTCGTTATCTGCTGGTGGACGTTTGTTGGGCCAAATCAGCCACTGTGTTTCCTAAATTCAAACTTTTCTTTATTCCCACATATGAAAGCATAATTGGCGACTATTGAATGACTGACATTGTCGATAATATTCACTCAGTAATCGATACCTTCCCTTGTGTAGTGTATTGACTAACCTTGTCAAGTTAATATCTTGTAAGCACCAACCTCTATTGAAAATAAATCATTTTGTGTGGGTGGAAGTATTGAAAAAAAAATGATGAAGGTTCATTCCCCAAGCACTGTCAACATTTTCAGCACAATTCCAATCTTTCACCAGTCATTATTCTGCAATCCTTCGATATCTCACTGCTTCACCTGATGGTGACTTATGCACAGATTAACTCTGCCACAATACAAAGTATACGCAGATCTATAATTCACTTTTCGCAGCATTAACTGCCTGACATATTGACAAGTACATGAGAATGATACCAGGTCGCCGAGGGGTTAAATTACGATGTTAATTGGCTTGATTTCCCTTAATTGCAGAATATGGAGACTTGCAGGATGCTGGAAGTTTACAGAAAGGATTCTATCAGAGTGCACAGGGAGAAATTATGTAGGAGAAAGGATTCTATCAGAGTGCACAGGGAGAAATTATGTAGGAGAAATTTTGAGGATGTGGGTGGAAATCGAAAGAAACAAAGGGAAATGCACGCGGTCAAAGGGGGAACGTGCAAACTGCACACAGGCAGCACCCGAGGTCAGGATCGAACCTGGGGCTCTAGCGCTATGAGGCAGCAGCTCTACCAGTGCCACACCTGTGTTCTCCTACTGTGTTTTCATAAGGTAAGACAAGGTATCCTGTAATGGCAATGGAGACTGTATAGCAGAGCCTCGAAAAGCATTTCACAGAAACTAATGTGAAACACTTTGGCACATTTTATGAGATAGTGTGAATTCCTTCTCGATCTCAAAGTTTTCATTTTCCCCTGTGTGCTGTTTTCAATGAAATGGTTTATTCATCCCTGTTACCCTTCCATTATTGCAAACAGATTGTTTGTTTTTAGCTGGAGCAACAGTCCAGTTGCAATGATGCTGAAAAGATGTCAACATGTGCGTTAAAAATAATATCAAGCATATTAAACTTTGTCGGTATTTGACCTAGTGGCTCTCATGCTCCTGCAGTAAGGATTAACCCATTAAATGCTACAGGTGACCCCACATCAGCTAAGGTCCAGAAGATGGGAGAGAAAGAGGTCACAGTCATAGAGTCATACAGCGTAGAAATAGGCCATTCAGCCCAACTTGCCCATGCTGACCAACATGCCCCATCTACATGAGTCCCACCTGCCTATATTTAGCCCATATCCCTCTGAACCTATCCTATCCATTCGGGTCCCTGCCTCACTACCTCCTCCAGCAGCTTATTCCACACACCCACCACCTTTTGTGCAAAGAAAGCTGCCCCTCGGATTCCTATTAAATCTATCCTCCCTCACCTTAAACCTATGTCCTCTGATTCCTATTAAATCTATCCTCCCTCACCTTAAACCTATGTCCTCTGATTCTTGATCCCCTCACTGGGTAAGAGACAGTGCATTTACCCTGTCTATTACTCTCATGATATTATACACCTCAATAAGATCACCTCATTCTCCTACGCACCAAGGAATAACGTCCTAGCCTGCTCAACCTCTCCCCATATAGCTCAGGCCCTTGGGTCCTGGCAACATCCTCGGAAATTGTCTCTGCACCCTTTCCAACTTGACATCTGTCCTTTAACAGGGTAACCAAAACTGAATACAATACTCTAAATGTGGCTTGTACAACAGACATGGGAGACATGGGGTATGAACACAAGGACACGTGAAAGTAGGAGCAGGACACTGGGCCCCTCAAGCCTGCCCCACCATTCAACATGATCATGGTTGATCCACACTGTCCTCAATTCCTCTTCTGTGTTAGTTCCCAATCACCCTCAATTCGGTGATTTTTCAAGTATTTATCAATCTGCTCATTAAAAATACCTGCTGATCTAGTCCCCACCAGGGCGGCACAGTGGCTCAGTGGTAGGGTTGCTGCCTTACAGCACCAGAGACCCGGGTTTGATCCTGACTACGGGTGCTGTCTGTGTGGAGTTTGTACTTTCTCCCAATGACCACGTGGGTTTTCTTTAGAACTCTTGGGTGCAGATGATTGGGTCCTAGTGATTTGTTCACCTGAAACCACATGAGTTCTCTGATGTCTTTTCTTTACCTCTTGTGACTCACTACATTCAGCTGTATTGGGCTGTACAGTTGCCTCATCCTTTGACATACAGCAACTTCCAAAGAGGCAGGTATGATAACATCGTTGAAAAGACACGGACAGGTACGTGGGTAGTTAAAGTCTATTGGGATATGGGCCAAATGTGGGACTGCCTGAGAAGGCCATCTTGATAGACATGGACTAGACTTTTAGATCCAGTGAACCCCGTACACAAACACCATCCTGCACACTGGGGACAATTTACAATTTTACCAGAGCCAATTAACCTACAAATCTGTATATCTGGAGTGTGGGAGGAAACCGGAGGTAGACCCACATGGTCACTGGGAGAATGTACAAACTCCATACGGACATCACCCAGAGTCACGATCGAACCCAGGTCTCTGGCGCTGTAAGGCAGCAACTCTATCGCTGCGCCACTGTGCCGCCCCAACTACTTGGGCTGAAGGGCCTTTTTCCATGATGTATGACTGACTATGACTCATGTGTACAATTATAACATGGGCAAATGGGATCAGCTTAGAAGGGCACTTTGATCGACATGAACTGGAGTCATAGAGTCTTGCAATGTGGAAACCGGCCTTTCAGCCCAACTTGCCCACACTGGCCGACATGCCCCACCTGCCTGCATTTAGCCCATAGCCATCTAAACCTGTCCTATCCATGTACCTGTCTAAATGTCTCTTAAACATTGCGATGGCACCTGTCTCAACTACCTCCACCAGCAGCACGTTCCATACACCCACCACCCTTTGTGTGAAAAAGTTATCCCTCAGGATGGTTACCAACTAGTTGTGCCGAAGGGCCTCTTTCTGTGCTGTTTGACTCCATGCAGCTGTGCAGCGATAGCAAATGCCTCGCCCCCTGGCTCTGGGAGGGGTAATGGTCTTTTGCAGTTATGTCAGAAGGACGGGGGTCTGCCGTCGGCCTTGGGGGAGAGGGCGGTGGAGTTTGCACTCAGTTCTCTCATCAGTCCCTCATTGCTCCCTGCCTCTGAGCTCTCCCACTGTGCATCCTGCCCAGAGGACTGACAAGGGCTTCATTACACATGTTGCTAGCAGATTCAAGTGGCATTCAGGCATCAACGACACTGACAGTGATTGATTTATTAGTGTCAACCAGAACTGACATTCAGAGGAGCAAATCTGGCAGGAGGAAGCAGACATCATAGGCATTGCAGTCAGAAACAATGCAAGGTCGAGAATTCTTATCAAAAGCAGATTTTCACACTCTCGAGGTCTAATTGACTGCAATTCAATAGTGAGAGAGTCAAAATTTGCTTTGGAAAGTTATTTTGCTCTCAATCGCCTTTGGGCTCATTAATTAGTGGTAAAATCATGCTTTTGTCACTGATCCTCCAATGACAATCAGTGACACAACATCAATAGCACATGAAATCCCTATTATTAAAGTGACAGGCTATCAATTTCTCTGTGAGATTGGACCGTATGTAATCAAATCATTATTTTTTTGTGGGATGTTTGGATAAATTATTAAGCTCCATGCAGTTCCCTTGTCAGGAAATAGTCCAGGAAGACTTTACATGGGAAATGTCGGTAGAGGAGGTGGAGAGGTGAGGGGAAGAAGTGAGGTGGAGAGAGGGAAAGGGAAATGAGGGAGAGGGCGAGGGAGATTTGAGAGGGAGAGGGAGGTGAGAGGGAGAGGGAAGAGGGAGGGAGAGGTGAGGGGGGGGGGGAGAGAGAGAGAGAGAGAGAGAGAGAGAGAGAGAGAGAGAGAGAGAGAGAGAGAGAGAGAGAGAGAGAGAGAGAGAGAGAGAGAGAGAGAGAGAGAGAGAGAGAGAGAGGGGGGAGGGGGAGGGGGAGAGGGAGAGGGAGAGGGAGAGGAGGTGAGAGGGATTGTGAGAAGCGGATGTGATAGGGTGAGACAGCTGGGAATGAACTGAATTATCATATCATATCATATATATACAGCCGGAAACAGGCCTTTTCGGCCCACCAAGTCCGTGCCGCCCAGTGATCCCCGCACATTAACACTATCCTACACCCACTAGGGACAATTTTTACATTTTACCCAGCCAATTAACCTACATACCTGTACGTCTTTGGAGTGTGGGAGGAAACCGAAGATCTCGGAGAAAACCCACGCAGGTCACGGGGAGAACGTACAAACTCCTTACAGTGCAGCACCTGTAGTCAGGATCGAACCTGAGTCTCCGGCGCTGCATTCGCTGTAAAGCAGCAACTCTACCGCTGCGCTACCGTGCCGCCTGAAAGAGCTGGCATGGAACTGATGGGCCAAATGGCCTCCATAACACCTTTTTTTTTTAATGTCGCTCTTGACCCACGCCCTCTGTAACTGAGATGCTACCAGCATTTTAAAGGTAAGGTTTTTTTTTTGGAACCAAACCATTATCCATTGATAAATTAAATAGCAATTAAACTGCTTGCGAATTCTTGCTGTGATTTGCAGTGGAATTACTGAGTGAAATAGATGAGAACCCATTTATGTCTTAGTGTTTTATTGTGCCTACTTTTACGGGCGGCACAGTGGCGCAGCGGTAGTTGCTGTCTTACAGTGCCAGGGATCCGAGTTCGATCCTGACTACGGGGTGCTATCAGTAGGGAGTTTATACGTTCTCCCCGTGACCTACATGGGTTTTCTCTGGCTGTTTCTGTTTCCTCCCACACTCCAAAGACGTACAGGTTTGTAGGCTGATTGGCTTTGGTAAAACTTTAAATTGTGTGTTTAGTCTAGTGTTAGTACGTGCAGAACGCTGGTCAGCACGGATTTGGTGAGCCAAAGGGCCTGTTTCTGTGCTGTATATCTAAACTAAACTAAAACCAAGCGAGTCACTGCCCAATCTGAACCAGAATCTTCAGTATTGGATCATTGCAGAATGTGACACTGAGCATTCTGCCAAGTCATTAATCTAAAGCGAGAATATCCCTTTTTAAAGTCAACCAATGACCTCGATTGTGCAAGGTATATATGGGACAAAGAGAGGCCCAGTCACGCAGACTAATTTAGGCATCAACTCTGCTTAAAATGGAAGAGATGAACGTAGCGTGAATTTGTGTAAGGCATTGATTCACCCTGAAGCTTTCACATTTAAAGTCTCGACACCTCTTGGAATAATGAAGCTGGTCAAACAGATTACTCAGTACACGGGCCATCGAACAATTGAAGAACAAGAGCAATTTATCATTCCAAATCAAAGTTGTTTACATTGTCTGAACAGGGAACTTCATATCCGACTGGAACGAGGCCTCGGCAGCAATGGGCCTTTAGCGGAGTGTACTTGATGGGCCGAATGGCTTAATTCTGCTCCTCGAACTTATGAACTTTGAGGCCAGCTGCAACTGGGACAGTAAAATGGTGTCAAAATGGTGCCTTTTGCACATTGACATAGTGGGCCGTTCTGTACATTCTGTACTAACCGAGGGACTGTGCTTATGTATGGTGATGGGCTTGCTGATCTGTATGGAAGAAAGGTACTTCACTGTATCTTGGTACACATGATAATAAAGAAACCATTGAGACCATTGCAATGACTTTTTTAGTAAAACTGTATCACATGAGAGACTGTTTCACCCCAATCAGTCAACAAAAGATCAACAGTCAGAGGAAGAAGCTGTTACTTATCCATCTCAGCAAGGGATCTGATTAAAATTGGGTGGCAAGGTGGGGCAGTGGTAGAGTTGCTGCCTTACAGCACTTGCAACACCGGAGACCCGGGCTTGATCCTGACTCCTGGTGCTGTCTGTACGGAGTTTGTACGTTCTCCCTGTGACCTGCGTGAGTTTTCTCCGAGATCTTCTGTTTCCTCCCACACTCCAAAGACGTGCAGGTATGTAGGTAAATTGGCTTGGTATAAGTGTAAATTGTTCCTAGTGTGTGTAGGATAGTGTTAATGTGCAGGGATCACTGGTCGGTGCGAACTCGGTGGGCCGAAGGGCCTATTTCCGCGCCGTATTTCTAAACTAAACTTTAAACTAAAAAATCAAAACATTGTCAGCTATGTACTGGTCTCAGAAAAGGTAAAGAGGAGGAATGCAGATTCATAGAACAAGAAATGAAAAAAAGATAAGAGTAAAATTTCAATCCACGATTCCAATGGTTCAGTAATATTGAGCTCATTGAGACCCTGTTTCTCAAGCTCCGTTTAAAACCATCAGAACACCAATCTCACACTTTAAGGGCGGCACAGTGGCGCAGTGGTAGAGTTGCTGCCTCACAGCGCCAGAGTCCTGGGTTCGATCCTGACTACAGGTGCTGTCTGAACTGAGTTTGTGTGTTCTCCCTCTAATTGCGTGGGTTTCCTCTCGGTGCTCCGGTTTCCAACCAGATTTCAAAGTCGTGCAGGTTGGTAGGTGAACTGGCCTCTGTAAATTGATGTATAGGGTGCGAAAGTGGGATTATATAGAACTAGTGTACGGGTGATCGATGGTCAGTGCGGACAGTGGGCTGAAGGGCCTGTTCTCATGCTGTATTTCTAAACTATACTGAAAAAACACTTTTTATAAACCAGCCAGGACCCTGTTAGTCTTAGCTGTTTTTAAACCCACCAGTGCCCTGGCCCATTCTCCCTTTCAACTCACTGAGTTTTGTTTCTTTTGCTCTATCTAAACTCACCTGGCTCACTGATAAAAATGATAGAGTCATACAACAGGGGAGCAGGCCCTTCGGCCCTACTCATTCATGCTAACCAAGATGCTCCATCTAAGCACAACCCATTCCTGGTGCATATGACAATTAAACTCTCTTTCATTCGTACCTACCCTCCAACACAGGGTGATTGATGCATATGTAAGTATTAGCATGAGTTAAAAAGTAAAGAAAGATTTTTTTACAAACAATTGCTCTCAGGTGGAATAAGCGAAGAGTCAAAAGTGTTTTATTGTCATATGTCCAAAAACAGAACAATGAAATTCTTACTTGCAGCAGCATAACACAAAAAAGTGTCGGGATATGTATTTAAAAAAAAACAAATGACCAAATAAATAGACAATAATAGTACACAGAATATGCACCTGTCCCCTTCACACTCATCCCCAACTTTACTGATGAACTGTTTCACGGAAACCCAGTCATCCTGGGGATGATTGTGTTGACGCATGAGGAGTGTTTGAAGGCTCTGGGCCTGTACTCGCTGGAGTTTAGAAGAATGATGGGGGATTTCATTGAAACCTACCGAATAATGAAAGGCCGAGATAGAGTGGAAGTGAAAAGCATGTTTCCAGTAATGGAAGAGTCAAGAACCAAAGGACACAGCCTCAGAGTAAAATGATGTACCTTTGGAATGGAGATAAGGGGGAATTTCTTTAGCCAGAATCTGTGGAATTCGTTGGAATTCATTAGCTTGTGGAGGTCAAGACATTGGGCATATTTAAAGTGCAGGATGAAAGGTTCATGATTGGGAAGAACATCAGAGGTGATGGGGTGAAGGCAGGAGAATAGGGTTGAGAGGAAAAGATAGATCACCCACGATTGAATGACGGAGTGGGCTCGATGGGCTGAATGGCCCAATTCTGCTCCTATGTCTCATAGTCTCATGGATGTACGGAAATGGGGAATGGTTATGGAAATACCTCCGGTGCTGTAAAATTAAAACGAAATAGAAGAATCACAATTGAATATAATTTGAAACATTGAAGAGCCTATGTCGGCTGACAAGAGTAGAGAACAGGTCATCAAGAGTGACAAATGAGAGCTGACAATACAGTGAGTGGTTATTTGAAATTCAGGGTCTTGATGGATGCAGGTCTGCCTGTCAGTCACTCTGTATGATGTGCTGGCCCTTTGAGATCACTATGAGTGGCTAGGATGACCATCCAGCATAACAGTCACCCAATGAAAGAAATGCCTGGCATAGTGCATGAGAAGCAACGTCCTTAGTTTAATTAAAACAAGTATCTTCCTTCTATGCTTGTCAAAGTAAGGGCATCGGGAATTATCACGTATTCCCACGCTTTCTTTTATCCGTATAACTGCAGAATACTTCCATCTAATCTGATCCAGGAACGTGCTTCAGTCTCATCCTTAAACTCTACGCACTAAACTCTAGGGCTCGAAACTCCAGGGCAGCACAGTGGCCCAGCGGCAGAGTTACTGCCTTACACCATCTGAGACACAGGTTTGATCCTGACCTCGGGTGCTGTCTGTACGGAGTTTGTACTTTCTCCCTGTGACTGACTGGGATTTCTCCGAGTGATCGGGTTTCATTCCACGCTTCAAAGACGTACAGCCTTGTAGGTTCATTGTAAATTGTCCCTGGAGTGTAGGGTAATGCTAGTGTATGAGGATCACTGGTCTGCCTGGACTCAGTTAACTGAAGGGCCCTTTTCCACGCTGCCTCTCTAAAGTCTAAAGTCTTAAATAAAATCTACATGTCTGGTTTGACACCTCTATCTTTTAACTGCCCATCTCAAGTATGAAGAAACTTCCAATTTACAGTCAAGCACCACCTGGGGGCCACTTTGCCTTTTAGACCTCTGATCAATAAATGCTGATTTGATGTACCTTGTTGTCTTTACTGTTTCTTCTTTGACTGCGTTCAATTACAATCACAGAAATGAAAGAAACTCATTCCTTCCAACCTCACCTTTCCCACCACAATGCTATCCACGTCCAACCTTAGGTCCTTCCTCACAATTGACAGTTTAACCCTTTTTATGCCGGGAAAGATGAACAAATTTATTAGCAGCCATTCTAAATTTAATGAAGAGACAGCTATTAAAGGTCCCTTCACGTCCTCCCCCTCCTCTCGAGTCCACTAGGCTTCTGGGTAGCTTTTGTTGCCCACCGTCAATTTTTGAAATGGTCTAACCTTCCGCGCCCTCAAGGTCGGCTGCGGGAAGCACCCCCCCACCCCCCCCCCCACCCCCACCCCACCCCCACCCCCCCCCCCCCACCCCACCCCCACCCCCCCCCCACCCCCCCACCCTCCCACTCCCCCCCACCCCACCGAGTACAGAGTTTGAATGGTACGACGTACCGAAGAGAGGTACAATGGCTCGCTGGTTCGATCCTGATCGAGGCAACAGCTGGAGGATTGGCCTGTCAGCCAGTGATAGGGATCAGGGCTAGGGGGCGCTGTCACTGGAGCCAATCTTGGGGTGACTGCGTTAGCGAGCGGCATTGAGCTTCTTGAGGGCGGTTGGAGCGGCACTCATCCAGGGTGGGAAATGAATTCCCTCACCCTGGGGAGCTGTGTCTTTTCAAGAGGGAGTTAGATTTAGCTCTTAATCAAGGGATGTGAGGAAAAAAGCAGGAAAGGGGCACTGATTTTGGATGATCAGCCATGATCATATTGAATGGCGGTGCTGGCTCGAAGGGCTGAATGGCCTATTCCCGCACCTATTTGCTATGTTTCTATGTGTCTCGAGACAATGGAAAGGCTTTAAAGAGTCATGAGGTGAGTCATTCACCACAGAACCCCCATACTCTGAAAACCAGTCCAGACACACTATCAACATTATGTTATCTGGCTGGATTTGCGTTAATATCGGTCGACAAGGAAACTAAAATAACAAACTTCAAGCAGAATGATATATTTCCCGCAATAACGTCCCGAAGCATTTTCAATTTCACTCTTCTGTTATCATCGCACACAGACGGCAATAACAGCAGATAGGGAGAATACTTCTCTACTTTCCTTGGACCTTCAAGTACTTTAAGAAAGCAATAGATACCGGAATAAAACACACTCGAAAAATGTTTTCATGTTTTAGTTCTGACTCTTACATCGCTCATAAAACACCTCTGTCCTTTCCACTCTTCTCCCACTGATATGCTAATGGCAGTCGGTTGGTGAATCATCAACCATTAAAAAGCAGAAATAAGTGCAAACGAAGCATTGATCTTTTCATGAACAGTTCCGGGCAATTATATTTTTCAATTGTATTGGGGTGATACCTGAACATTACCCAATAAGTTCAGGCAGAGTCGAATGTTGAATTTTAAGAGAACAGGTTAAATTCCAGTTTAAATTCCATTTGGAATATTTTGGAGGACCAAGAACCAAGAACCACGATCCAAGGTTGTTCGGTGACTAATGGAGCTGTCCTTGCCTCAACAACTCTAAATACGGTATTAGATTTAATTCCTTTAGCAGCCAAGAACTTGTGTGTCACGAGTCAGGGTTGCGCCCAGTGACATGGTTTTCCCACCAACTATCGTTAGGTACTTAAGGGATATATGCAAAAAGACTTATGGAGTCATACAGCACAGAAACGGGCCCTGCAGCCCAACTTGTCAATGCCACCAATGCAAGATGCCCCATCTATGCTAGTCCCACCTGTCCTGGTTTGCCCCATATCCCTCAAAAAACCTTTCCTATCCAAGTACCGGTCCAAAAGTCCTTTAAGTGTTCTAATGGCTCCTCTGACAGGTTGTGCAAGAAGGAACTGCAGCTGCTGGTTTAAACCGAAGATAGACACAAAAAGCTGGAATAACTCAGCAGGACAGGCAACATCTCTGGAGAGATGGAATGGGTGACGTTTCAGGTTTCAGTCTGAAGAAGGGTATCGACTCGAAACGTCACCCATTCCTTCTCTCCAGAGATGCAGCCTGTCCCGCTGAGTTACTCCAGCTTTTTGTGTGTATCCTCTGACAGATTGTTCCATATAATTAACGGCCTTTCAAGCTAGAAAGGGTGCAAAGAAGATTTACGAGAATGTTGCCAGGACTTGAGGGTCTGAGCTACAGGGAGAGGTTGAACAGGCCAGGACTCTATTCCTTGGAGCATGAGGGATGATCTTATAGAGGTGTACAAGATCATAAGAGGAATATATCGGGTAAACGCACTGTGATTTTTGCCTAGAGTGGGGGACTCGAGAACATGAGGACAAAGGTTTAAGTGAGGGGGAAAAGATTTAATAGGGATAACTTTTTTACACAAAGGGTGGGAGGTCAATGGAAGGAGCTGCTGGAGGAGATCGTTGAGGCAGGTACTAACATAATGTTTAAGAGACATTTGGACAGATACATGGATAGGACAGGTTTAGAGGATTATGGGCCAAGCGTGGTCAGGTGGGGTTGGTGTAGATGGGGCATGTTGGTCGGTGTGGGCAAGTAGGGCTGAAGGGTATTATGACTCTACGACCTCTAAAATATCACCTGTCAGCCTCCTGCGCTTCAAGGAATATAGTTTGAGCTTCCCCAACTTTACTCTTTAGCTCATGCCCTCGAGTCCTGGCATCATCTTCATAAATATTCTCTCCACTCTTTTCTGTGGGATGACATCTTTCCTGTAGCAGGGTGACCAAAACTGAACGCAATACTCCAAGATAGACACAATGTGCTGGAGTAACTCAGCGGGTCAGGCAGCATCTCTGGTGAGAAAAGATGGGTGACGTTTGGGGTCGGACCCCTTCTTCAGACCCCAGAAACGTCACCCATCCTTTTTCTCCAGATATCCTGCCTGGCCCACTGAGTTACTCCAACACTTTGTGTCTATCTTTGGTATAAACCAGCATCTGCAGTTTCCTCCTACACACAATACTCCAAGTGCGGCCTCACCAATGATTCTAGATGTGAGCTCAGTGGCCTATTGTAAGACTAAGAAACGAAGAACTGCAGAAGCTGGTTAATACACAAAAGGGCCCAAAGTGCTGGAGTAACTCTGGAGTAGGTATGTAGAAGGGTCTTAATCCAAAACTTTGCCTATTCATATTCTCCAGAGATGCTGGCTGACCCGCTGATTTACTCCAGAACTTTGTTCCTTTTGTGTAAGACATCCCCATTTGTTTTTCCATTCTCAGTGTAAGCTTCCCAAGCGAAATAGCTTACAACCCAGCGGTATGAACTGTGATTAATTTCGACTAACTCCTGCATTTCTTCCCCCTCCCCCCCTTCTCTCACCCCACTCTCCCACTCTAGTCGACCTACTAATTCCACTGTTTGCATCTTTATATCACCTGTCGTGAGCACATCTTCCCCAGCCAACAATGGACCATTATGAACTCCACCATTCCTGAGATCTTCTGTTGTCAGCCCTGTTTTATTCTGGCCTTCTCTATCTTTCAATCTGAAGAAGGTGTTCCGACCCGAAACGTCACCTATTCCTCTTCTCCAGAGATGCTGTCTGGTCCACTGAGTTACTCCAGCATTTTGTGTCTATCTTCAGTATAATCCAGCATCTGCAGTTCATTCCTACACCCTGCGTAATCAGGGTACACAACGTCTTACAAAGGTTACCTCAGAAATAGCAACACCAGTGAGATGTTATCAGCTTACTTTAGCCTTTTACATGTTTGGCTCAGGTTTTTACATCAATAAATCAATAAATGTAGTCAGGAGGGAGAGCAGAATAGTTCACCAAATCTTCTCTTTCATTTGTTCAGTCTAGTTTAGTTTGGTTTAGTTTAGAGATACAGCATGGGAACAGGCCCTTCAGCCCACCGAGTCCGTGACAACCGTACACTAACACTATCCTATACACACCATGGACAATTTACAATTATCCCAAGCCAATTAAACTACAGACCTGTTTGTCTTTGGAGTGTGGGAGGAAACCAGAGATCCTGGAGTCACCCCATGCAGGTCACGGGGAGAACGTACAAACTCCGTATAAACATCTCCCTAGTCAGTATTGAACCCGTGTCTCTGGCGCTGTAATGCAGCAACTCTACCACTGCGCCACTGTGCCACCTAGACTCTTTCTCGGGAAGGAGCTAAAACTCTGAGTGGCTCTCCAGCCTTCATTGTCTAATGACTTGTGCAGGGTTAAACAACACGAGGCAGTATCAAGCATTCGTGCATAACGTCTTAGCCTTGTCAATTATTCCAGATCCATCAAAACTCTTGCTACACACTCCATCTCATGGTCTCTCAGTGTGGGATTGTTAATACAGTGTCCATTAGTCGCCCAAACGATTGTTCTGTGCACTCTTGTCTTTTTTCCAGCAAATCTGTTAAGACCCCCATGGGCATTTTACATTAGAGCCTGTCTGTTGACAGATTACTCGATGGGCTGAACTGGAAGTGAACCCAGGCTTGTGTGGTTAAAGTGTCACATTCCTTAGAAATGTTGTCCAAACCGTTTTCCACACTTTAAAGAATCATGTACAATCAAATTTGTGAGAGGAAGGTGCTCAGAGTCTCTTGCCCAGAGTAGGGGAATCGAGAACCAGAGGGCATAGGTTTAAGGTGAGGTGGGGGAAGATTTATTAAGAACCTGAGGGGTAACTTTTTCACACAAAGGGTGGTGGCTGTATGAAACGAGCTGCAAGAGGAGGTAGTTGATGCAGGTGCTATCGCTTTAAGAAGCAATTAGACAGGGACATGGATAGGATAGGTTTAGAGGGTTATGGGCCAAATGCAGGCGGGTGTGACTAGTTAAGGCTTGTTGGTCGGTGTTGGCAAGTTGGATCGAAGGGCCTGTTTCCACGCTGTATGAATTTAAGACTCCATGATTCTAATCCATTAAAATATGGTTAAGCAGGGAAACTGAGATAATCTCCCGAAGTCTCCCCTGAACACCAGAGACCCGGATGGTGGAGGTGGTGATGACGACTACAACGGATGTGACGGGTGAGGAGCGAGGCCGGCAGGAGAGGAGAGGGAACCGGGGTCTGGACTACTACTGCCGCGAAATCGACTGCAGGAGGCACTCCGGGAGACAAAGGTGGACGGGCGAGGAGAGGAGCCTGGCATCCAAGGAAGGCAATGGCTGGAGGCTCACAGCAGCCTGTGGGTTGCCTGGATCGGGCACCACTCATTTGAACTAGAGACTAGAGCGCGGACTGGACTTTGAAAATGGCACCTAAACTTGGTGCCTCTTGCATGCGGCACCAGTAGACTATTTCTGTACACCATATACAAAATCTGCCCAGCAAACTACAGAGGTCAGGATCCCAAGTCAAGTCAAGTCAAGTCGATTTTATTTGTATAGCACATTTAAAAACAACCCACGTTGACCAAAGTGCTGTACATCTGATTAGGTACTAAGGAAAAAATGAAACATACAGTAGCACACAAACATAACAGCACATACAAAACAGTTCACAGCACCTCCTCAATGAGCCCCAAACGCTAGGGAGTAGAAATAGGTTTTGAGCCTGGACTTAAAGGAGTCGATGGAGGGGGCAGTTCTGATGGGGAGAGGGATCCCAGGACACTAGAGCTGGGAGACAGTAGCTCTATTAACCATGCCACCCTCAGATGGCACTAAGCTATATAAGGAGGAATTACGGTGCTGATCAAAAAATGTGTTCATAGGAAAAAGGCCTTAACCCATGAACATACAAGGAAGGTTATCATCAAGAGAACCAGCCATCTGACGGAGACATTGATTGAAAGATACAGCATGGAAACTGGGCCTTCGGCCCACCGAGTCCACGCCAACCATCAATCACCCGTCCACACTAGTTCTAATAATGTTCTATCCAATAAATTAAATTAAACTAGGTTAGGATGGAACATGGATCTCTGGCAGCAATTCCATCAACTGCGACACTGTGCCCCCTCCTTGTGAGAAAGGAAACTTCCCTGGATCTTCTTGACCTCCAGCAAGATATGGTCTTGAGTGCATTGCCTGCAAAGTTTACAGTTCGGTTTATTGCCATGTGTACCGAGGGTACAACGAAAAGCTTTGTTGCGAGCGAACCAGTCAGCGGAAAGACGATACATGATTACAGTCGAGCCATCCACAGTGTACAGACACATGATAAAGGGAATAATGTGAATTTAGTGCAAGATAAAGTCTAGTAAAGTCCAGTCAACAATCGTCTGAGGGTCTCCAATGAGGTAGATAGTAGCTCAAGGTTGCTGTCTAGTTGTTGGTAGGATGGTTCAGTGGCCATTGGGAGGATGGTTCAGGTGTTGTATCAGGTTCAGTAGAGAGTTCAAAAATGGGTTTGGACCAACACTCAAAGCTGACAAGGGGAGACAGCAGTGAAATGGATAGGTCTATCCAAAATCAACACGGGTTTGGTCGACTGAATAGCCTACAGAAGATCACTTTGTGATTCTGTGATTGTTTAAAAATAACTTCCAGGCTATGTTTGTACCTATGCATATTTTGCTGTGATATTCATTGCTCCAGCACCCATTATGCAGCTGTGTTTCAATAAGTACCATGCAAGGTTTAAAAAAAAGCCATTAATGGAATGTTTGCGATGAATCACGCGCGTGCTTAAAATGTTACAAAGGCACCAAAACACACGGTGGTATGGAAGCAAAAAGGATTATGACAATGATTATTTTATAGTTGTTTTCAGAACTCGAGGAGACAAGTTACTCTTCGGAGAGCAAGTTAAGTTCCTCCCTGAGGCATCCATATCTTAATCTCATCGGAAGGAAGATTGAAATGCAGTGTTCGTTTTCGCACAAAGCCAGGTCCGTGATAATTCAAGGTCTTCACTCACCGCCACACATATCTCCCTGTTTACATTGAGACGTGGTGTACTGTTGTCTGGGTTCGGAAGCAATAGGAATGCTTTATTATGCTCTCTGGGTTCTTAGTTTAGTTTAGTTTGGAGATGCAGCACGAAACAGGCCCTTCGGCCAATTTAAAGAGGCCGATTAACCTAAAAACCCCATGAGCTGATTAGCTTATCTTGGCATCATGTTCAGCACAGACATTGTGGGCCAAAGTTTCTGCTCCTGTGCTGCGCTGTTCTATGCTCTATGTTAGGGTGTCCTAAGCTCTTCAAAGATGCTTTATAACCGGATCTTGCATTTGCATTTTATCCTGATCTAACAGGACCGGAGGAATAGACATTTGCTTGTGCAACACTTTTGTTCTGGAACGTGTTCATAAGTTCATAGGTCATAGGTGCAGAATTAGGCCATTTGGCCCATCAAGTCTATTCAGCGGTTCAATCATGGCTGATCTATCTTTCCCTTTCAACCCCATTCTCCTGCCTTCTTCCCATAACCCCTGACACCCTTACTCACTAATAATCTGTCAATCTCTGCCTTAAAAATACCCAATGACTTGGCCTCCACAGCTGTGTGTGGCAATGAATCCCACAGATTCACCACCCTCTGACTAAAGAAATTGCTCCTCATCTCCTTTCTAAAGGTACATCCTTTTATTCTGAAGCTTTGGCCTCTGGTCCTAGACGCTCACACTTGTGGAAACATCCTCTCCACATCCACTCTATCCAGGCCTTCCACTATTCGGTAAGTTTCATTGAGGCCCCCCCTCATCCCTCTAAATTCCAGCGAGTTCAGGCCCTGTGCTGTCAGACGCTCATCATGTGCTCAACATGCTACATCTCCCAGATTAGCATAGTGCTTTATCAAAATGTACCCTGCGTTTATTGGTTGTTTACAACAGCAATATATATACTGTATATATAGTATATATATTAGAGATTACATAAAGTAATCTCTAATATATATTCAAGTATAATACTTGATATCTATTATATAATCACGTACCTTGTTTAATATTAGATGATAACACATCCTGGCCATTGAGAATACAGCAGCCACTAATATATTCTCCCATGTGATAATTCACACCAGGCTGTGATCCAGGTGTACAGGATAGGTTAGGGGCACAGAAATAGAGTGCTGTCTTACAGCGTCAGAGACCTGGGTTCGATCCTGACTACGGGTACCATTTGTACATGAGTTTGTACGTTTCCCCTGTGGCCGAGTGGGTTTTCTCCGGGTGCTCCGGTTTCCTCCCACACTCCAAAGACATACGGGTTTGTAGGTTAAATTGGGTTTGTTAAAAATTGTAAATGATCCCTAGTGTGTCGGACAGTATTGGTGTACGGGGTGATCACTGGTCGGCGCGGACTCAGTGGGCCAAAGAGCCTGTTTCCGCCCTGCATCTCTAAAGTCCAAAGTTTAAAGGTAAAGCAGCAAAAGAGAAAATTCCAGGCTATCGGAATGGAGATCCTCATTTAATTCTTTACCACAATCTCAGGCCTCTAACTCACAAGGGCACACGACCTTCTCCGCAACAGACCGCGTTTGATGAAGGCACAGACAGACGGCTCTACCGGATAGCAGCCCACCCTGCCTTTGAAGTGCATCCATTGAAGACGTTATTAATACCGCCGTACAATCTTTCACAAAGCGTGCTCCCTGCGGGCGGGCAGTCACAGGCTCTGTTTCAACGAGGTAATAACCTGGCATATGTTTTTATGGATAGAAGTGGATGGAAATAGATCTCCTCAGCCAACTTTGCGCAGGGGGTGGGCAAGCAGTCAACTTTCTTTGACAATCACCGTTAATAAGACAGCCAGCAAAGGGAATACACAGCAGTGTGTTAACCTTGGAATCCAGCAACACAAATTAATGACACCGAATTCAATTCTCCACTTGCCAAGGACGTTCCCCTATTTATATGGATGCATACATTGATTTAAGGTGAGACCCCTGACCTTCTTTCCCTTGCACAGCATAGCAAATTATTTGTTTTACCTTCCTCTTGTTTGTCGGGCAGACGTACAGGTAGCTCAGCACCGTTTTGAGGCCCACTTTGTCATTCAGCTTCTCGTATGTTGTTCCATAGTCAGTCGATCTGAAATTAAAATTAATACAAAAATTGAAACAGTTTCTATTTTCGTGGCACCTTTAACCCCAAATGTGTTGTGTTTACACTGAGGAGACTCATTAGTTATGCACAACTATAATGCTGGATAATTAACATTTGCAATAATGTTCCAGCTATTTGGAGCATTAACTGGTGTCTAAAATATGCTTTATTTCACAGCTAATCTATTGTTGGAGAATAGCTCTAAATCATCTTCATAAGTTCTAGGAGCAGAATTAGGTCATTTGGCCTATCAAGTCTACTCCACTATTCAAACATGGCCGATCTGTCTTTCCCTCTCAACCCCATTCTCCTGCCTACCCCACATAACCCTTGACACCCATACTAATCAGGCCCAGTATTTTTAAGAGCTGGTTAAGTTCTTCCTTGGCAACTTGAAATATGAAATGTCCAAACAAAAAACAAAGTGCTGGAGTACTCAGCGGATCAGGAGTTATGGATAAGCGTTCTTTCATGTTAGGGCCCTTCTTCAGACCGCAACCCGAAACGTCACCAATCCATGTCCTCCAGAGATGTTGCCTAACCCGCTGATTTTTATTTTGGTTTAGAGATACTGCATGAAAGCAGACCCTTTCAGTCTGGTTTTATACAGATAAAGCCACTTTACTGTTTTGTGACATGCACCCAAGATAGGGAGATAGGCAACCATGTGATCGGTACACAAAGGCATCATCACAGCCTTTTGTGGATGCAATGTTTTTTTATTTTCCTCCAAAGTCCCCTATTTGCTGCAGCGAATTGTATTTGAGTCAAGATCAATAACACCAGTGCTGGGAAGCTGGATACTCTTAGGGGCTGCTGTTGACATCAATATATTTCCAGGATGAAACTTAGAACTCGAGAGTAAAGTTCCTTTCCATTACCTCACTAACTTGTCTTCCACATTTCTGAAACCCCATTTCCTTGCAACACTGCATTCGTCCAACCTTAGGACAAGAGTAAGAGCTAGAACAAGATGGTGCTGCTAAAACAAGATGGCGCCCCTAAAACAAAATGGCGTTGCAAAACCAAGATGGCACCACTAAAACAAGATGGCGCCAAAGCCAGGCGACTCTTTGCATACTGGTCCCAGAAGTGGGTCTGCAATCATTCATTATAATCACTCCACTCTTGCACATCTTTATTTATTCCCTTTACCCTATAAATAAACTGTGGACGACTTGATTGTAATCATGTATAGTCTTTTCACTGACTGGATAGCATGCAACAAAAAGCTTTTCACTGTACCTCAGCACATGTGACAATAATAAACTAAACCCCTCCCTTCATATCAACTTTGGTGATTAACCCTTCAGCTGCCAAGACCCTCAGCTACCTAACCTCCCTATCTCCTCCAAACTGAAGCAGAAGCTCTACCACAGTGGCCCAGCTGGTGGTGCTGATGCCTTACAGCACCAGAGACCCCAATTCGATCCTGACTGCGGGTGCTGTCTGTACGATGTTTGTAGGCTCTCCCTGGGACCGTGGGCGTTTCCTCCAGGTGCTCCAGTTTCCTCCCACATCCCAAAGACGCGCAGGTTTGTTGGTTAATTGGTCTATGTAGAAATTGCACCAAAAATATAGGGAGTGGAGGTGAAAATGGGATGACAGAGAACTGGTGTTGAACAGGTGATTGATGGTCAGCATGGACTCGGTGGGCTGAAGTGACTGCTTCCATACTGTATCGCTAAACTAAACTAAGCTAAACTTGTGTATAAGATCATGATGGGAATTGATAGGGTAAATGCACAGCAATGTCTTTTACCCTGAGTCGGAGAATCAAGAACCAAAGGACGTAGGTTTTACGGTGAGGGGGGAAAGATTTAATAGGGACCTGAGGGACAACTTTTTTTTGCACAATGGGTGGTGGATGGATGGAAGGAGGTTCCAGAGGAGGCAGTTGAGGTAGGTATTATCATAATGTCCAAAATACATTTTTTGATCAGCTACAGGAAAGGATTAGAAGGAGGAGAAACAAAGATCTGTAGATGCTGGTTTATTCCAAAGATAGATACAAAGTGTGCTGGGGTAACTCAGAGGGTCAGGCAACTTCAATGAAGAGATAGGATGGGTGACGTTTTGTGTAGGGACCCTTCTGCAGACTGATAGACTTTGTGTCTATCTTTGGTAGTTACTACATAACTTTATGTCTATGTTTATACATCCAGAGATGCTGCCTGACCTGCTGAGTTCCCCCAGCACTTTGTGTCTATCTTTGATAGAGGCTGAAGAAGTGTCCCAACCCAGAATGTCACCCATCCTTTTCCCCCAGAGACGCTGCCCGACCCACCAAGTTACTCCAGCACGTTGTGTCTATCTGAGGTTTAGAAGGACATGGGCCAAATGTAGGTAGTGGGATTGGTGTATTTGGGCATCTTGGCCAGCATGGGCAGGTTGGGCTAAACAACCTGCTTCCACCCTGTATGATTCTAAGCTTCACCTCTTTGAATCACTGTCACCATCAAGGCATTTGTATGTCTCCTAAAATAACACTGCTTGCACTTGGAAGGCAAAGACATTGGTCTGGCTGACCTCTAGATAGTCTGTGGCACTCTGATTTATGAACTTAAATGATCCATCTGCAGTTCAATTTACAAGTTTTCACGTAAAACTGCAGGAAATTACTTTGGCCTCCAGCTGGGAGATTTATCGGAATTTCATTACCTTGGCAAATTAGTCAATGGTTTATTATTATTGGCTGATTTAATGAATGTGTTTGAAACTTGGCCTCTGACCATTACATTTCAAGCCGTGCATAAAAAACCTCCACCGTTTGTTTGGGGAACTAATGGGCCTTTCAGCTGATTAAAACAAAGGATTTAAAAAAAAAATATGGTGACTCCTTTTAATCTTTGTGTTCTGAATCCAACTCCGATAATTTTTCACAACCAAGAGGTCCACGTCTCATGAATAAGGCTTATCAGAATGCACCTCCTCAAGTTGCATGAACTATGAAAGCATATTGGACGAGGTCTGGTTTCAAGAGAAGGTTGATTATAAAAGAAAGCTAGCAGCTTTTTGTAGTTTTAGAGATACAGCATAGAAATAGGTCCTTCGGCCCATGGACTCTGCGCTGACCAACGATCACCCATACGCTAGTCCTATCCTACGCACTAGAGATAATTTACAAAGGCTAATCAACCTACAAAGCCATTCTTTCTTTGGAGTGTGGGAGTAAACTGGAGCACACGGAGAAAACCCACATGGTCGCAGCTGATCGAGCTGCTGCTTCACAGTGCCAGAGTTCCGGGTTCAATCCTGACCAAGGGTGCAGTCTGTGTGGAGTTTGCATGTTCTCGCTGTGACAGCATGGCATGCTCCAGTTTCATCCCACATCCCAAAGGCGTGCGTGTTTGTAGGTTAATTGGCCTCTGTCAATTCCCTCAAGTGTGTAGGGTGAATGGATGCAAAAGTGGGATAACATGGAACTGGTGTGAACAGGTGATGGATGGTCAGCATGGAATCGGTGGGTCGAAGGGCCTGTTTCCATTCTGTATCTCTAAACCTGAAACTAAAAGATGCCGCCTGACCCAACATTTTCTGTTCTTTTAGCACATTGTCATAAAAGTAGATGGAGAGTAAAGTAAAAGAAGGTGCAGGTTAACCAATAATACTCTATGCAGCAGTTCTATCGTTACAAATGCTTGCTTGTAATCTCTTGCTGATTTTCAGGAAATTGGATTTTCATTTCCAAAGTCTTTGCCCTGAGTTAACTAGTCCTAAAACCTCCAAGATTGAAAGCACCCATTCTATCTATTTTACGTTTCAAATGTCAGTTAATAATCAACCATAGGTCTGGAATCACAGATAGACAATAGACAATAGACAATAGGTGCAGGAGGAGGCCATTTGGCCCTTCGAGCCAGCACCGCCATTCAATGTGATCATGGCTGATCATTCTCAATCAGTACCCCGTTCCTGCCTTCTCCCCATACCCCCTGACTCCACTATCTTTAAGAGCTCTATCCAGCTCTCTCTTGAATGCATTCAGAGAAATTGCCTCCACTGCCTTCTGAGGCAGAGAATTCCACAGATTTACAACTCTCTGACTGAAAAAGTTTTTCCTCATCTCAGTTCTAAATGGCCTACCCCTTATTCTTAAACTGTGGCCCCTTGTTCTGGACTCTCCCAACATTGGGAACATGTTTCCTGCCTCTAACGTGTCCAACCCCTTAATAATCTTATACGTTTCGATAAGATCTCCTCTCATCCTTCTAAATTCCTGACTGCTCTTGGTTGATTTATGAATTCATAAGTTCTAGGAGCAGAATTAGGCCATTCGGCCCATCGAGTCTATTCCGCCATTCAATCATGGCTGATCTATCTTTCCCTCTCAACCCCATTCTCCTGCCTTCTCCCCATATCCTGCCAATACTCTGACTAATGAAGGCCAATATATCAAAAACCTTTTTGACTACCTTATCTGCCTGTGACTCGACCTTCAAGGAACCATGCACCTGCACTTCTAGATTCCTCTGCTCTACAACATTCTCCAGAGAACCTACCATTCACTGTGTGGTCCTGCCCATGTTAGACTTCCATAAATACAAAACCTCACATTTCTCTTGAGTGTCTGAGCTATAGGGAGAGGTTGAGTCCGCTGGGACTCTATTCCTTGGAGCACAGGAGGATGAGGGGTGATCTTATGGAGGTGTATAAAATCATGAGAGGAATAGATTGGGTACATGCACAGAGTCTCTTACCCAGAGTAGCTAAATCAAGGACCAGAGGACATAATTTAAGGTGATGGGGGAAAGATTTAATAGGAATCTGAGGGGTAACTTTTTCACACAAAGTGTGTGGGTGTATGGAACAAGCTGCCGGAGGAGGTGTTTAAGAAGCAGTTAGACAGGTACATGGATAGGACAGGTTTGGAGGGATATGGACCAAACGCAGACAGGTGGGACTAGTGTAGTTGGGACACGTTGGGCAGTGTGGGAAAGTGGGGTCAAAGGGCCTGTTTCCACACTGTATCTCTCTATCATTCTATGACTCTACCGTTGTTATAATGGTTGCTTGTCATCTCTTGCTAACTTCATTTATTTCTGGAAGTGGGAGGGGTTCAGGCCAGTTTAAAGAGATGCCTTTACCTATTTTCGCTAATAGGTGTACAAACCATTTACTACCAATAATGTAATGTTAACTAAACAACCTGCATGAAGTAAGGATAACCAGTTGTAGTCTCAAATCAGTTATAAACAGCTGCAAATACAAGTCTGACGTGAAAGAAACAAATGGCTGGACTAACTCAACAGGTCAGGGAGCAGCTGTGGAGGGAAATGGACAGACAATGTTTCAGGTGAGGAGCCTTTTTCAGACTCGCTGCCCTTCACAGATGCTGCCTGACCCTCTGAGTTCACCAGCAGTTTGTTTTTTTCCTCAAGATTCCAGCATCTGCAGGCTCTTGTGTGTGTGTGTCTCTGTCTTTAAGTCCTATGTAAATGCTGCTTTGACATTTTATTAAAACTCCATCGTGTTGAGTAAGAACATTAAAAGCATAGGTCTTACATATCTTATTCTGGAATTTTCTCCATTATCACTTTTTTTCCCCTGTTGGCATCTCTCTTAATTACCATCAGTGAGTCATACAGCACACAAACTGGCCCAACTGGTACATACATGCTGCATTTGCCTGCATTTGGTTAGCGTCATTGAGTCATAGTCAGAGGGGAAACAATCACCTCAGCCCAACTTGCCCACGCTGACCAACATGCTCCATCTACACTCGTTGATATCCCTCTCAACCATTCCTATCCATGCAACTATTTGTGTCTCTTTTAAATGCTGTATTAGTACTTGCCTCACCTAGCTGCTTTTGCAGCTCGTTCCATACACCCACCACCCTCTGTGAAAAAGCTACCCCTCAGGTTCCTATTAAATCTTTCCCCTCTCACCTTAAACCTACATCCTCTGGTTTTTAATTCTCTTACCCTGGGTTAAAGACTGTGCGTTTACCCTATCTGGATTAGTTCCATATGTTACAGATGAAGGAACCTTACAATTTCTTTGAACTTATTTAGATCATCTCTCCTTTGCTGTCTCACTGGTAGATAGGACGGCCAAAAAGGCTTTCGGGTCGAGCCACTTCTTCAGACTGAGCGATAGTGGAGAGGGAAAGTAGAGGTATGAAAAGGTATCGAGAACAAAAGAATGAGAGGTATGGAAAGAGCAAAAAGAACAAGGCCAGCAAGGATGATCAAGGTATGGTGGAGCCCACAATGGTGCATTGTTGGCTGTGGGAGGGGTGGTAACGAGGGGGAACAGTGAAACTGAAAAGGACGACAGTGAAACTAGCAGGACAACTAAGGTGGGGGTGGGGGGGGGGGGGGGGGACAGAGAGAGAGAGAGGGAATGCACGGGGTACTCAAAATTTGAGAAATCAAAATTCATACGCTGGGCTGTAAGCTGCTCAAGCAAAATAATATGAGGTGCTGTTTCTATAATTTGCATGTGGCCTCACTCTGACAGTAGGGGAGGCCCAGGGCAGAAAGGTCAGTGTGGGAATGGCAAGGGGAGTTAAAGTTTTTGGCAACCGGGTGATGAAATATGGCAGCCTGCCTTAAATACAAAGCATAAATACTGCGCCAAACCCACCTAAATATTTAGCATTCACCTCAACTGGGATAATTTAGGGGACTGTGAAACCAGCATTGGCACGTGCGTCATAATTGACCAATTTGCAGCAGCTCCTGACATTCACATGATTCTCTGTGCGTACAGCACCGCTAAGTGACTGACAAGTCTCCATTTTGTTCTCACCATGTTCAAACTGGGAACGATTTACACAAGAAACATAGAAACATAGAAAATAGGTGCAGGAGTAGGCCATTCGGCCCTTCGAGCCTGCACCGCCATTCAATATGATCATGGCTGATCATGAGACCCACGTTATCATATCATCATATCATATCATATACATACAGCCGGAAACAGGCCTTTTCGGCCCTCCAAGTCCGTGCCGCCCAGTGATCCCCGCACATTAACACTATCCTACACCCACTAGGGACAATTTTTACATTTACCCAGCCAATTAACCGACATACCTGTACGTCTTTGGAGTGTGGGAGGAAACCGAAGATCTCGGAGTAAACCCACGCAGGTCACGGGGAGAACGTACAAACTCCTTACAGTGCAGCACCCGTAGTCAGGATCGAACCTGAGTCTCCGGCGCTGCATTCGCTGTAAAGCAGCAACTCTACCGCTGCGCTACCGTGCCGCCCTTTTCTCAAGGAGCAAGATCTCATTCATTTACTGCTGGCATTTTTTGCTTGTCCTTAACTTATAGAGTCATAAAGTTATACAACGTGGATAAAGACCCTTCAGCATAACTTGCCCACACCGACCAACATGTCCCATCTACACTAGTCCCTCCTGCCTGCGTTTGGTCCACATCCCTCTAAACCTGTCCTACCCATGTACCTGTATAAATGTTTCTTAAACGTTGCGATGATACCTGCCATAAACGTTGCGATAGTACCTGCCCTAAACACGGCGGCACGGTGGCACAGTGGTAGAGTTGCTGCCAGAGACCCGGGTTCAATCCTGACTATGGGTGCTATCCATACGGAGTTTGCACCTTCTCCCCGTGACCGCGTGGGTTTTCCCCGGATTGCTCCAGATTTTGTCCCACACTCTAATGACGTGCATGTTTGTAGGTTAATTGGCTTCGGTAAGAGATTGTAAATTGTCCCCAGTGTGTAGGATTGTGCTAGTGTATTGGGATCATGGTCAGTGTGGACTCAGTGGACCAAAGGGCCTGTTTCTGCACTATATCTCTAAATTAAACTAAACATTGTGATAGTACCTGCAAGTATCGATGAAGAGGGGAGAGAGAGCTGCCTTCTCGAATTAGTTTATTTAGGTTAGAGATACAGCACGGAAACAGGCCCTTCGGCCCACCAAGTCCACGCCGACCATCGATCACCCAGTCACATGAGTTCTTTGTTATGTCACTTTTGCGTCCATTCCCTACAAACTCGGGGCAATTTACAGAGGCCAATTAACCTACAAACCTGCATGTCTTTGGAAACCAGAGCACAATCCTGATCCAAACACAGAGCTGTCTGCGCTTATGCTTAGATTTAGGTATATTATTGTCACATTTACTGAGGTACAGTGAGAAGCTTTGTTTTGCATGCTATCCAATCAAATCAGATAATACAAAGCATGAGTACAATTAAGCCAAACTCAAGTACACGAGGCGGACTGAAGGGGAAGGCACAAAGTGCAGCATCTCGTTCTCAGCATTGTCGTGCACCAGTTCCTGAGTGCATGATTTGATTTTACTTTAGAGAGATACAGCATGAAAACAGGTCCTTTGGCCCACGGAGTCCATGCTGGCCATTGATCAGCCGTTCACACTGGTTCTGTCACTGCCACCGGCTCCCAACACACTTGGGGCAATTTACAGAGGCCAATGAAGTCACAAACCCACGAGTCTTTTGGACGTGGGGGGAAACTGGAGCATCTGGTGGAAACCCACGTGGTCACAAGGAGAACGTGCAAACTCCGCACAGACAGCACCCGAGGTCAGTATCAAACCTAGATCTCTGGCGCTGTGCGGCAGCAGCTCCACCTGCTGCACCACTGTGCCGCCCTAAAATTCATATTGGAAGAATGATACGATTTTGGTTTGGTGGCATTTTTCAGGGGATAGTTAAGAGTCAACAGCCTTTGTGTGAATCTGACGTCACAGTAGGCCAGACTATAGAAGATGGGCAGATGAGTTTTTATTAATAAGCATCTACAAGGTCATTGACACCAATTTTTTATTTCAGTTTCATTTAATTTAAATACTCCAGCAGCCAGGGTTGATTTCTGAATTATTAGCCAGGCTTCTGTTAATAACATAACCATTAAGCTGCAGTTCATTGTCTATTTCTCTAATGGTGATCAAATAGGAAAAAGATTGTCTAGTTTGCAAGTCAGAACCACTTCTGCAATCAAACTGGAAGGCATTGCCAGGGGTGGCGGTGGAGGCAGGTTCGATAGTAGTGTTTAAGAGGCTTTTAAATAGGCACGTGGATGTGCAGGAAACAGAGGCATATGGATCATGTACTGAAAGATGAAATCAATTTAATTTGCCCTCATGTTCGGCATGAGCATTGTGGGCCTAAGAGCCTGTTCCTGTGCCATACTGTACTATGTTCCTGTGCCATGCTGTACCATGTTCCTGTGCCATACTGTACTATGTTCCTGTGCCATACTGTACTATGTTCCTGTGCCATACTGTACCATGTTCCTGTGCCATACTGTACTATGTTCCTGTGCCACACTGTACCATGTTCCTGTGCCATACTGTACTGTGTTCCTGTGCCATACTGTGCTATGTTCCTGTGCCATACTGTACTGTGTTCCTGTGCCATACTGTACTATGTTCCTGTGCCATACTGTACTATGTTCCTGTGCCACACTGTACTATGTTCTATAAGTGGAGCAACTTATCCCATCGATGGGGGAATCTGGGGAAAGTAGTGAAGGCAGAAAACACCGGGAGGGTGGCAAAGATTTGGACCGGTCTTTAGGCTTTAGGCTTTAGAGATACAGTGTGGAAACAGGCCCTTTGGCCCCAGTCTGCGCTGACTAGATATCACCCCGTACGCTAACACTATCCAACACTATAGGGACAATTTACAGAGGCCATTTAACCTACAAACCAGTATGTCTTTGGAGTGTGGGAGAAAACCGGAGCACCTGGAGAAAACCCACGAAGTCACAGGCAGAACGTACAAACTGCGTTGGGACAGCACCTGTAGTCAGGATCGAACAAGGGTCTCTGGTGCTGTATGGCAGCAACTCTACCGCTGCACCACTGATGCTGCCTTACCTGCTGAGTTAATCCAGCACTTATGTGCATTAACCAGCATTTGCAGTTCCTTGTTTCTAGGTCTATTCACTTTCTAAGTTCCAACAGAGAGTACTTTTAAAAATAATTTGAGTGCAGGAAATCTTAGGTGAACCTCATAGCAGATCCATCTGAAGTTGTGTAATACTTCAGGCATAAACTCATCTTCCTGCTTCTCCGACTGACTCAACAACTGAGCTCCTCCTGCAAGGGCTAATTTATATTTCTAGTTCTAATGACGTTAGCTAGAATGAGCAGCCTTTCATAAATTGCAGCCCATTTGAATTATTATCTATATGCTCATTAAGTGTGTGTTTGAATTAATCTCTTTATAATAGATTCAACCATTTCTCACATTATAAATGAGGGAGGATTTACTGTCCACACAATGTAACAGAGATGAATTAATGTATATTCAGTTGAAAATTGATATCATTACTAGTCTTAATTATTTGATCTTATGAACCTTTTTCAGTAATATTGCAAATGCGTAAATTCACAACTCGTTGGGAGGGGCTTTTCTTCCTACCTTTTGTCACTCCCTATCAAATCCAATATTTATTCATTTGCATTGTTGATTACAGTTTACAAAGTTAAGAAAATCTCACAGACTCTGGCACCCCACAGGATGGAGTAGGCTGCTTCATAAGCCCACCTTAAGCATTCGGTCCAGTTCAGTTAAATTATTGTCAGGTGTACCGAGCGAGGTACAGTGAAAAGCTTTTTGTGGCGTGCTAACCAGTCAGCAGAAAGACAATACATCTTTATAATCGGTCCATTTGCAGTGTATAGATACTGTACTTCATAAGGGAATAACATTTAGTGCAAGGTAAAGCCAGCATAGTCCAATCAAGGATAGTCTGAGGGTCATCAAAGAGGTTGTTCAGCACTGCTCTCTGGTTGTGGTAGGGTGATTCAGTTGCCTGATAACATCTGGGAAGACACTGTCCCTGAATCTGGAGGTGTGCGTTTTCACACTTCTGCACCTTGCACTTCTATACCTTAAACCTGTTGGGAGAGGGGAGAAGAGGGAGTGGCCAGGATGCGACTCGTCCTTGATTATGCTGCTGGCCTTGCCGAGGCAGCATGAGGTATAAATGGAGTCAATAGGTTGGTTTGTGTGATTCACCCCCCCATCTCCGTGACCACTGTGTGTATCAATGATAAAACACTACTACAGCACTACTTACCCTAAGGCTTCCTCGCTCGACAACCCTTCCCAAGGGATCTGTAGGGAGAGGTTGAACAGGCTAGGACTTTATTCCTTGGAGCATGGGAGGATATGAAGTGATCTTATAGAGGTATTCAAAATCGAGAGGGGAACTGATTGGGTAAATACACAGAGTATTTTACCCAGAGTAGGGAAATCGAGACATAGGTTTACGGTGAGGGGAGAAAGATTTAATAGGAATCTCAGAGATTTGTTTTTACACAAAGGGATGGGGGCGAAGAGCTTTGTTTTCGTAGGGAGTGGATGCGAAAGTGGGGTAACATACAACTGGAGAAACAAAGCCCAGGTTACCTATTTACACAACGGGTGGTGGGTGTATGGAACAAGCTGCTGGAGGAGGTAGTTGAGGCAGGTACTATCCAATGTTTCAGAGAGATTTAAACATAGTAGGATAGGTTTAGAGGGATATGGGCCAAACGTGGGCAGGTGGGACTAGTGTAGGTGGGGCATGTTGGTCGGCGTGGGCAAGTTGAACCGAAGGGCCTGTTCCCATGCTGGATGACTGACTCTATGCCAAACTTTCACCTCTTTGCTCCCCTATCTCTGACTCAAAATTATTCGAAGGCTCTGCTCCCTGCGCCCTTTACAACACCCACACCCTTAGCATAAACAGATCAATCTACTTGTCTAGTGCCCCAATACATAATGTATTGCAGAATTGACTGCCTCGGGTATAGAACGCATCTTGTAGCATATCCTGTCTGCAAGACAATTAAATATTGAATTTCAATCCCTCCAACAGGCAGGAACCTTTAGCATCATTTGTGTAAGTTGAAGTGGTAATTTAGCTGAAATCAACTTCATGCCATCAAACATGATTTAGATTCAGCTTTAGAAATACAGCTAATAGACCCTTCGGCCCACCAAATCCATGCCGACCACCGATCTCCCATACACTAGTTCTATTCTACACACTAAGGACAATTTAAAGAAGCCAATTAACCTACAAACCCGCATGTCTTTGGAATGTGGGAGGAAACCAGAGCACACGGAGAAAATCCACATGGTTGCAGGCAGAATGCACAAACTCTGTACAGACAGCACCATAGTCAAAATTGAACCTGGGCCTCTGGCACTGTAAGGCAGCAACTTTACCGCTGAGCTACCATTCCGCCCACAATGCTTTATTGAAATAGCCAGCTACAACATAAGGGGGAAAAAAAAAATCACCTTTATCATCAGAGACCTGGGTTCGATCCTGACTTTGGGTGGTGTCTGTGTGTGGAGTTTGCACGTTCTCCATGTAACCTCCAGGTTTTCTCCGAGTGCTCCAGTTTCCTCTCCCATCCCAAAAACGTGTAGGTTTGTAGGTTAATTGGCCTGCGTAAAAAATAGTTCCCCCTAATACCAGAAATGGGTAAGAGTTTTCTAACATAGAACCTGTGTGAATGGGTGATCATTGGTCGGTGTGGACTCAGTGGGCCGAAGGGCCTGGTTCCATGCTGTATCTCTAAACTAAACTAAACTGTGGGTACCAGGTGTTGAGGACCTGGCTGAAAATCATTTGTTCAGGAATGACTAGGGATTAAACAATTTTTGTGCAGTTTTATCGGACTCACTCTGCAGTAACCAGAAGAATTTAAAAGAAAAATAGTAGACATGGTAGATGCTTTGGAAGGTTAGATCACATGGGATTCAAAGAGCGCTGGTCAACTGGATAGAAAATTTGTCTTTCACTCTTCCCCACCAACACAGTCGTTACTCTTGCTCGCTACAGTAAGTAGGGAGGCCATGGATTGGTGTTGTTTTGGGTCGGAACCTTATTTCAAACTGGGCTTAGGATGCCTTAATGTATGTGAGATCCCTCAGGCTTACCACAAAGTGTTGACAGCAGTTTACAGCTCTTATAAAAAACACAACAAAACAAAAATCCCCTCTCGCATCAGGCAAGAGGTACAGACGTTTGAAAACGCATGCGTCCAGATTAAGGGACAGTTTCTTCCCAGCTCTTGTCAGGCCCATCCTATGAACAACTCGAGAGCAGACCTAACCTACCATCTACCTCTTTGTAGACCCTCGGACTATCTTTACTCGGACTTTATCTTGCACTAAACCTTGCACTAAACCTTATTCCCTTTATCATGAATCTGTACACTGTGGATGGCTCAATTGTAATCATGTATAGTCTTTCCACTGACTGGTTGGCACACAACAGAAGCTTTTCACTGTATCTCGGTTTATGTGACAATAAAATCAACTGCTACTGACTACTAGTAGGGCACTGTGACTGTCATCACCTTGGAGTGGATTATACCAAATGCAAACTCATAGCAAGCCTATCCTTCAATTTTTGTTTGCCTGTTTATATTGACATCTATATAATGCGTTAAATTATAGATGTAATTAATAGCAGACCTGTCAGTTCTTCCCCGGACTGTTTCGACGTGTTTTGCTCTCTCTTGGGGCCCAGTTCCTTTTACGTTATGTTCTCTGTGGAATCTAAAAATGCTCCATGGTGTCATCAGGTCTGACACACAAGAGTTTTCCTTTCTGAGACTCTGGTTCCCAATCGGACAATTGAGACAATGGGACAAGTAAAATGGATGAAGGGGATCCAGTGGATGTGGTGTATCTGGACTTTCAGAAAGCCTTGATATGGTCCCGCACGGGAGATTGGTGACTAAAATTAGAGCACATGGTATTGGGGGTAGGGTGTTGACGTGGATATAAAATTGGTTGGCAGACAGGAAGCAAAGAGTAGGAGTAAACGGGTCCTTTTCAGAATGGCAGGCAGTGGCGAGTGGAGTGCAAGGCTCGGTGTTGGGGCCGCAACTGTTTACCAAATATATTAATGATTTGGAAGAGGGAATTAGAAGCAACACTAGCGGATGACACAAAGCTGGGTGGCAGTGTAAACTGTGAAGAGGATGTTAGAAGGTTGCAGGGTGACCTGGACAGGTTGAGTGAGTGGGCAGATGCGTGGCAGATGCAGTATAATATAGATAAATGTGAGGTTATCCACTTTGGCGGCAGAAACAAGGAGGCAGATTATTATCTCAATGGAGTTAGGTTAGGTAAGGGGGAGGTGCAGCGAGACTTGGGTGTCCTTGTACACCAGTCACTGAAAGTTGGCGTGCAGGTACAGCAGGCAGTGAAGAAAACTAATGGAATGTTGGCCTTCATAACAAGAGAATTCCAGTATAGGAGTAAAGAGGTTCTTCTGCAGTTGTATAGGGCCCTGGTATGGAGTTTTGGTCTCCTATGGAGGGCGTGCAGCGTAGGTTCACTAGATTAATTCCCGGAATGGCGGGACTGTCGTATGTTGAAAGGCTGGAGCGATTGGGCTTGTATACACTGGAATTTAGAAGGATGAGGGGGGATCTTATTGAAACATATAAGATAATTAGGGGATTGGACACATTAGAGGCAGATAACATGTTCCCAATGTTGGGGGAGTCCAGAACAAGGGGCCACAGTTTGAGAATAAGGGGTAGGCCATTTAGAACGGAGATGAGGAAGAACTTTTTCAGTCAGAGGGTGGTGAAGGTGTGGAATTCTCTGCCTCAGAAGGCAGTGGAGGCCAGTTCGTTGGATGCTTTCAAGAGAGAGCTGGATAGAGCTCTTAAGGATAGCGGAGTGAGGGGGTATGGGGAGAAGGCAGGAACGGGGTACTGATTGATAGTGATCAGCCATGATCGCATTGAATGGCGGTGCTGGCTCGAAGGGCTGAATGGCCTACTCCTGCACCTATTGTCTATTGTCTATTGACCACATCTGGAGTATTGTGCACAGTTTTGGTCTCCTACTTTGAGGAAGGACATCCTTGTAATTGAGGCAGTGCAGCGTAGGTTCACGAGATTGATCCCTGGGATGGCTGGACTGTCATATGAGGAAAGATTGAAAAGACTAGGCTTGTATTCACTGGAGTTTAGAAGGATGAGAGGGGATCTTATGGAAACATATAAAATTATAAAAGGACTGGACAAGCTAGATGCAGGAAAAATGTTCCCAATGTTGGGCGAGTCCAGAACCAGGGGCCACAGTCTCAGAATAAAGGGGAGGCCATTTAAAACTGAGGTGAGAAAAATCTTTTTCACCCAGAGTGTTGTGAATTTGTGGAATTCTCTGCCACAGAGGGCAGTGGAAGCCAAATCACTGGATGGATTTGAGAGAGAGTTAGATAGAGCTCTAGGGGCTAGTGGAATCAAGGGATATGGGGAGAAGGCAGGCACAGATTATTGAATGGGGACGATCAGCCATGATCACAATGAATGGCGGTGCTGGCTCGAAGGGTCGAATAGCCTCCTTCTGCACCTATTTTCTATGTTTCTATGTTTCTATGAAACAATGGGTTAGCCATGGAGACACCAGCAAAATAAAACCCATCAAATGCTATCTCTTCAGCAAGTTCTACGGCCCCTGTTCACTTTTCTTTCTTTACCGGCAATTCACCAGAGTCAAACCATATCCTGAACTGTTCCGACTCTAAGAAAGGACTGCTTGGACAACCCAAATCAAGATGCAAAAATATACAGGGAAAGGAGATGGCAACGGGTATATCATGTTAGAATTGAGACTCAAGGGAATTCATTCTGTGTAACTAGGGCAAATAAGACACTGACAGATTAGCTATAACCGGGGCACTGGGGACCAGGAACATATCCTTTCCAATCATGCATTGTCATTGCATGAAGCAGTACACCAGGGAACATAGATGCAATTGTCTTTAACTAGGACGTGAGGGATCATGAGACATGTCCACAACTGGGGCACCGATAATATAGGTCCTTTCCTAACTAAGGGCCAAGATGGAATGGATCCACTTCCATGCTTCTCTCTCCAGCAGAGCATGTTCTCAGAGATTCCATCACGAGACCTCCTGCCTGCACTTGCCCCTTCTTTATCACTGGTCACCCAACACGTTGTTACAATGCACTGCCTTCCCACAGCGATTGCAAAGCAGAGACTAGAAACACAATGTGAAGAAAGGTCCCGACCCGAAACGTCACCTATCCATGTTCTCCAGGGATGCTGCCTGCCTGACCCCTTGGGTTACTCCAGCACTTAGTGTCTATGTTGCATGGTTACTCCAGAACTATTTTTACTTTTTGTAGTTCCTTAATTCGACAATGAAATAGTTGTGAAGTTTCATGGACCTCTTCGACACAATTCTGGCAATTCCAACGCATTGGGATGCAAGAGGCTGTAAAAGGTGGTGGACTCAGCCAAATCCGCCACAGGCATAGCCACCCCCCTCCACCCCCATACCCACTTCCCACCACCATCTACAACATCCATAGCATCTATATTATAGGAAAGATGTTGTCAAGCTGGAAATGGTGCAGTGAAGATTTACGAGGATGTTGCCAGGACTCTCGCACCTGAGCTACAGGGAGTGGTTGAGCAGGCTTGGAGTGCAGGAAGATGGGGGGGTGGTCTCATAGAGGTGTACAAAATCACGAGAGGAATACATCGAGTGAGAGCACAGAGTCTTTTACCCAGAGTTGGAGAATCGAGAACAAGGGGACATAGGTTTAAGGTGAGGAGGGAGAAATTTAATAGGAACCTGAGGGGTAAATTTTTCACGCAAAGGGTGGCGGGTGTACGGAACGAGCTGCTAGAGAAGGTAGTTGAGGCAAGTACTATCACAATGTTTAAGTAACATTTGCACAGGTACACGGAGAGGATAGGTTTAGAGGTATATGGGCCAATCACAGGCAGGTGAGACTAGTGTCGATGGACGGCATGGGCAAGTTGGGCTGAAGGGCCTGTTTCCACGCTGCATGACTCTACGACTTTATCAGTGAGATGCCCCACCATCTAGCCATGCATTCTTCTCTCTGCTACCAGAAGGGTGACGTTGCATTCCACCAGCATCGGAAACAACTACTTAGGTACAACTATAATGTTCTTGAGCCGACCTGCACAACCCTAAAACCACCTCAGCAACAAAATACTCTGGACCATCGCTTGCATCACCATGGACTTCATTTCAAATTGTGTTTTGTACTAATGTATTGTTCTTCACACTGTCTTTTTCTTTTCACTATTGCAGGATTTGTGAGCTTATGTACAATTTATGCTTCTTTGTCTTTGCCTGAGTCTATGTGCCTCCGATGCTGCTAGGAGCCAGATTGTCATTGTACCTTTAGTTTTAGCTTTGGTTTTAGAGATACAGTGTGGCAACAGGCCCTTCTGCCCACCGAGTCCGTGCCGACCAGCCATCACCCCGCACACTAGTTCTATCCTACCCAATAAGGACAATTTACAGAAGCCAATTAACCTACAAACCTGCACATCCTTGGAATGTGGGAGAAACCAGAGGATACCGAGAAAACCTAGGCGATCGCAGGGAGAACGTACAAACTCATGGGCGGCACAATGGCGCAGCAGTTGAATTGCTGCCTTACAGCGTCAAAGTCCCGGGTTCATTCCTGACTATGGCTGCTCCCTATACGCAGTTTGTACATTGTCTCAACTTGTCCATAGAGTGCAGGATAGTGCTAGTGTGTGGGGTGATTGCTAGTCGGTGCAGACTCGGTGGGCCGACGCGCCTGTTTCCGCACTGTATCTCTGAAGTCTAAAGTCTAAATCTCCGTACACACGGCACCCATCGATCGTGGGTCTCTGGTGCTGTAAGGCAGCAACTCGAATACTGCGCCCTTGTGCCGTACCCGTACCTCACCATACTTGAGCACGTGGCAATAAACTTGATTTGACTTGGCAACTACCAGACAAAAACATTTGTTAAATCCCTTAATGATGTGCATCCTGGATGACTTGTAACATATTAATTTCGGGATTAATTTTATACTGAGATAATGAATTACTTTCACACCAACTCCCTTCTCTGTTATAAAGATTTTGCATCTTGCCTCTTGCGCAAACGCTTGCCAGGGACCAAAACTTCATCTGCTTCCTTAGAAGGCTTATGAAGTTTGGCATGTCCTAACAACTCTCACCATCCTCCACAGATGCACCGGAGAAAGGATTTTGTCGGGGTGCATCACAGCATGGTTTGGGAACAGCTCCATCCAAGACTGCAAGAAATTGAAGAGAATTGCAGACACAGCCCAGACCATCGCACAAACCAACCTCCCTTCCATTGACTCCATCTACACCTCACGCTGCCTCGGCAGGGCCACCAGCATAATCAGTGACCAGTCTCATCCCGGTCATTCCTTCTTCTCCCTCTCCCATCAGGTAAGATTATAGAAGGGTGAAAACGCACACCTCCAGATTCAGGGACAGTTTTTTCCCCACTGTCATCAGGCAACTGAACCAACTAGAGAATGGTCCTGAACTACCATCCACCTCTTTGGAGGCCCTCGGACTATCTTTAATCGGACTTTCCGGGACTTTATCTTGCACTAAAACTTGGTACCTTTATCCTGTGTCTGTACACAGTGGACGGCTCGATTGCAATCATGTACAGTCTTTCCGCTGACCAGACAGCACACAACAAAAAAGCTTTTCACTGTACCATGGTGCACGTGGCAATAAACTAAACTAAACTAAACCAAACATGTGTTAGCACTCCAGCAAACGGTGGTCAGGATGTCAAGTCAAGTCAAGTCAAGTCAAATTTATTTGTCACATACACATACTCGATGTGCAGTGAAATGAAAGTGGCAATGCCTGCGGGTTGTGCACAAAAAAGAATTACAGTTACAGCATATAAATAAAGTTAATAAGTTACTAAACATAGCACAAAAAGTGTCGACAAAAATTTAGTCTCTGGGGTTATAAAAATTGGCAGTCCTGATGGCCTGTGGGAAGAAGCTCCGTCTCATCCTCTCCGTTTTCACAGCGTGACAGCGGAGACGTTTGCCTGACCGTAGCAGCTGGAACAGTCCGTTACTGGGGTGGCAGGGGTCCCTCATGATCTTGCTTGCTCTGGATCTGCACCTCCTGATGTATAGGTCCTGCAGGGGGACGAGTGTAGTTCCCATGGTGCGTTCTGCCGAACTCACTACTCTCTGCAGGGCCATCCTGTCCTGGGCAGAGCTGTTCCCAAACCAGACTGTAATGTTGCCGGACAGGATGCTCTCTACAGCCCCAGAGTAGAAGCAATGAAGGATCCTCAGCGACACTCTGAATTTCCTCAGTTGTCTAAGGTGGTAAAGGCGCTGCTTAGCCTTACCCACCCAAAGGCGATGCGGACTCCCAAGTATTTGAAACTGCTCACCCTATCCACAATAGACCCATTTATCTCGAGTGGCGTGTACGTCCTTGGATGTTTAGCCCTTCTGAAGTCCACAATCAGCTCCTTTGTTTTAGTGACATTCAAGAGGAGGCTATTGTCCTGACACCAGAGTGCCAGATCAGCCACCTCCTCCCGGTAGGCCTTCTCATCATTGTTGGAGATCCGGCCCACCATCAGTGTCATCAGCAAACGTGATGATGGAGTTTGAGCTGAACCTGGCCCCACAGTCATGTGTGTACAGGGAGTACAGTAGGGGGCTAAGGACGCAGCCCTGGGGGGATCCTATGTTCAGGGTGAGGGAGCTAGATGTGTGTTCCCCCATCCTGACCACTTGGGGCCTGGCAGTGAGAAAGTCCAGGACCCAGGCTCACAGAGGGGTGCTAAGCCCCAGTTCCAGCAGCTTCTCAACCAGTCTGCTGGGGACTATTGTGTTGAATGCTGAAATAAAGTCAATGAACAGCATCCTCACATAGCCCCCCTGGCTGTCCAGATGAGAGAGAGCGGTGTGTAGAACCTGGGAGACCGCATCATCCGTGGACCTGTTCGGACGGTATGCGAACTGTAGTGGGTCCATGTTGCGAGGAAGGAGGGCACAGATGTGCTTCTTAACTAGCCTCTCAAAGCATTTCATGACAACCGAGGTGAGGGCCACCGGTCGGTAGTCATTTAAACACGCTGGAGAGGCATTCTTTGGCACCGGTACAATGATGGATCTTTTGAAGCATGCAGGGACCACGGACTTTGCCAAGGAGAGGTTGAATATTGTGGTGAGCACTGGAGCAAGCTGAGTAGCACAAGGCTTTAGTACTCGCCCAGATATACCATCTGGGCCTCCAGCTTTCCTCGTGTTCACACACGTCAGAGCCCACCTCACCTCATGCTCGGACACCGAGAATGTGTGCACATCCCCGGCGGTGGATCCCCCTCCAGCCTCGCTAGCCAGTGCCCCTTCGGTGCTGTTTTTAGACGGCGAGCTGGTGGTGTTACCCGTCTCAAACCGTGCGTAAAAAGAGTTCAGGTCATCAGCTAAGGAGGAGCCGGCACTTCCGGTTGAGGGGGTGCTGGACCTGTAGCTAGTTATAGTCCGTAGCCCCTGCCAAAGGCGCCTGGTGTCCTGCTGCTCCATCTGTGACTCCATCTTGTCCCGGTACCTCTTTTTTGCATCCTTCACTGCCCTTCGCAGTCGGTAGGACTCTCCCTTGTAGTCGTCCATGTTGCCGGATGCCAGGCCGGAGTTGTAAGCAGCGGTGCGAGCATTCAAGGCCACGCGAATAGACCTGTCCACCCAGGGTTTTTGGTTAGGGAAGATACTGACCCTTACCGTGGGGATGATGGTATCGGCTATTGTGGCAATGAAGTCCGTAACCACTTCCGCAAACTCATTTACGTCTCTGGAACTTGCTTGGAACATGTTCCAGTCGACTTCGCTCAGAGCATCCTGCAGCATGGCCTCTGAATGGTCAGCCCACCGCTTTACCACTTGTGGAAGGGGGAAATGAGACAGAACATTGAGCTGATGTGATGATATTTTCACTATTAATCTGTGCGTACGTTTGGAGTGTGGGCTGTGCATGTGCCAGAGCAGAACAGTTACATCACTGCTAGAAACAGGGAGCTGTCATCTACATCAGCCTCTGATTTCGGTCCCCAGCTCAGACCACTGAACTTCTGTGCACTGCAATGAAATGTCACAGTGAGCCCAGTCAAGTGTGCACTCATCCATTTATCTCCATTGGCCTGAGTTGAAAAGCAGCTTATCTATTTGCCTGTCACCTTGCTCAGCCAGGCTACAATGCTCAATTATGGTACAGATGCAGGTCTTTAAGGACACTGAGATTGGTCATCTGTGATGAGCCTGAAAGGAATGTTTCTGCCCACCGTCATCTCCATCAGATGGGCAGGTGTATAGGGAACACATTCAAGCAGGGGCACAGTACAAAGTCGGGACTGTGGAGATGGCACAGTGGCACAGCGGGCGAGGGTGGAAGAGCAACAACTGCAGTGGCACAGGATCTCCCTTTAACATAGTTAAACATCCCATCAAAGAAACTGAATCAAACAGGGTTTGATACTGAATCAGGTTCTGAGATCTTAGGGTGACTCAGTGGTGCAGTGATTGAGTTGCTGCCTTACAGCGCCAGAGACTCGGGTTCAATCCTGACTATGTATAGAGTTTGTACGTTCTCCCTGTGACTGAATGGGTTTTCTCATGGTGCTCCGGTTTCCTCCCACACTCCAAAGACGTACAGGTTTGCAGACTAATTGGCTTCAGTAAAATTCAAATTGTCCCTCGTGTGTGGTATAGTGCTCGTGTACAGCGTGATCACTGGTCAGTGCGGGCTCAGTGGGCTGAAGGGCCTGTTTCCACACCAAATCTCGAAAGTCTAAAGACATGCCGATTTTTATCATTGCATATATTTTGACCAAAAAAATCCAAAAATGTTTTTACTGTACCTTGGCACAATACACGAAATTAAACAGTGATTGAGCTAACATAGGGACAGAGTTAATCCCAGTACTAGAGCCTAAAATCCTACAGAGACTTCAGCCTCAGAAGTTTTACCTTTTACATCAATGTGACATTTGCTATTCTTCAAACCAACTGCAAGCCTGTGATGGTTAAGAGATTGGCTGCTGCTGTTCCGCACCTTTTACATGTCATATTTATTGCATGAGGCTGGATTAGATTTGACCCAAGAAATCTGCAACACTGCCTGGCTGCTCACAAATTGAAGCAGACATCATTTTCCACAATGTTAACAGGGGGTTATTTCTTTGCGATCCAGTTCTTAAAAATTACTCATCCTCTTGCCTAACCAATACTGCACTTGAAGGGCAAAGAGTGCAAAAATTGTGTGTGAATAAGACCATCATAAAATGCAGACTGCAGACTTGGAACTATATTCAAGGTGGCAAGGCCACCAGCATAATCAAGGACGAGTCGCACCCTGGCCACTCCCCCTTCTCCCTTCTCCCTACACACACACACACACATACACAACACACACAGTTTATATGTATATGATAAAGAGATTAATGTTTAGCAAAGATCGTCCAGTAAAGTCCAATTAAAGTTAGTCCAAGGGTCTCCAATGAGGTAGATGGTAGCTTAGGACTGTTCTCTAGTTGTTGGTAGCAAAGAAAACACTGGGGACAGAATTTCAAACCAGGGTCACTGGGATTTTAAATTCAATTTATTAAATCTGGAACAAAAATTCTTGATTCAGTAATGATGACCATGAAACTGTCAGAATGAGATAAAAATCCATCTGGTTTACCAATGTCCTTAAGGGAAAGCTGGTTTTACAGATACAGCATGGAAATAGGCCCTTCGGCCCACCGAGCAATGCTGTCCTTTGAGCCAATGTGTGATCGCCCTCACACTAATTCCGGGATCTCCCCACGGGGAGAATGTACAATTTCCTTGTGAAAGTTCCCATCAAATCTGATTCCACCTGGCTTTCAGGTAGTTCTAGACAATGTTCTGTCAGAAATCAAGATCAATTCAATCATAAAGTCAGAGTGTCATTGAGTCTTACAGCGTGGAAACAGGCCCTTTGGCCCAACTTGCCAAAGGAAGTTAGACAAGGACTTGAAGAAAAATAATGTACAGAGTCAAGAGTGTTTTATTGTCATATGTCCTAAAACGGAACGATTATATTCTTACTTGCAATGGCACAACTGATACTCTGTAAAACCCATAATAACAATTTTAAAATGTTCACTGTATATAAAAAAAAACAGACAAATAAATAGACAATAATAGTGCAAGTCAAAAGCAATGCTCCCAAGTCTATATAGTTCGGAGCCTATTTTCAAACGGATATCAGAAGTGTCACACAAGAGAGGACCTGGCTTTTAGGTGAAGTTGGGGAAAGAATAAAGGAGCTGTGTGGGGCACGGTTTTAAAGCAGAGAGTGGTGGGCTCCTGGGAAGGCGATGGAAGCAGATACGATAGTGGTGTTAAACAGATATTTGGACAGGCATATGCAGTAAATAGAGAAATATGGATCATTGGTATTGATTTATTATTTTCTCTTGTAATGAGATACAGTTGTTTTGGGTGGTATCGAGGCAAATCACACCATACATGAGTAATCATGTGCAGGCAGATGGGGTTAGTTCAATTTGGCATCATGGGCTGAAGGGCCTGTCCCTGTGTTGTAATGTTCAATGTCTATGTTTACGTCCAGAAGTTCATAGTTCATAAGTTCTACGAACGGTATTAGGCCATTCGGCCCATCGAGTCTACTCTGCGATTCAATCATGCCTGATCTAGCTTTCCCGCTCAAACCCATCCTCCTGCTCTCTCCCCATCACCCCTGACACCCTTACTAATCAAGAATTTGTCAGTCTCTACCTTAAAAATACCCAATGGCTTGGCCACCACAGTCGCTTGTGGCAATGAATTCCACAGATTAACCACCCTGTGACTAAAGAAATCCCTCCTCATCTCCTTTTCTGAGGAGGAAACTGGGAGTGTGAGGCAAAAGCAGAAAGCCCTATTGCAGAGCTGTCATCGACTAAATGGGCTGAACAGTCTCCTCAGTGACGAAAAATCGACTTGCTGTACTTGGAGATCACAGTTAAATCTACGAGAACAATTGACACGGTGCCGGATATTCTGTTATTCCCTGGCCTTTAATTGCTCTCAAAATTGCAGACTCTGTGAGATTCCTGAGAAGGATATAACACCTTTAATTTCGAACGCTATTAAGATGTCGAGTTATTTTATAGACAGGCCAATTGCGAAGGAGATACTTAGGCTTTTAGTGCTGCCTTTCAATCTGAGTTGAAGACAGCAGAATGCTCATCAGAGCAACCTTAATGGGCAGCGCAAGGCACAAGATAATGCATTGCATCTGCAATAATTGCATCTGGTTAAAACCATAAAATCTACAAATAGTTAACAGATCAGGCAGCGTGGAGTCATTGATTGTAATCATGTTCTAGAGTCATAGAGTCATACAGCGTGGAAACAGGCCCTTTGGCCCAACTTGCCCACACTGACCAAACATGGGCCATCCACATGAGTCCCACCTGCCTGTGCTTGGCCCATATCACTCCAAACCTATCATACCCATATATCTGTCTAATTCAGGGGTGTTGAACTACCGACCGAACTATCAGACTGAGGAAGGGTCTCGACCCGAAACGTCACCCATTACTTCTCTCCAGAGATGCTGCCTGACCCGCTGAGTTACTCCAGCATTTTGTGTCTACCTTCAATTTAGACCAGCATCTGCAGTTTTTTTTATCCTACCATGTACCTGAGCCCCAGGTGAGTGCGCTGATAGAGGCTGGTGGGAGGTCGCAGCACTGTGAATGGGGCCGCAGTCAGCGATCCAAAATCTGAGCTGCTCTCCAGGGTGGGGGCTGTGGGTTTGGGTTAAGGTTAGGTGGGATGTGAAGACGTGCTGGTAGTTAAGCGGGAATAGGGAAGGGAAGGGAGAAGGTGGTGGTAAAGGAAGGGGAGAGGGAGCAGATGAGGGAAGGGAGGGTTTTTAGGGATGAGGAAGGGAAGAGAGGGTGTCGAGGGAGGGGAGTGGGGAAGTAGGTGGTAAAGAAAGGAAGTAGAGAATGAGGGGGTGAGGAAGGGAGCAGATAAGAGAAGGAATGGTGTTTAGGGATGAGGGAAGGGAGGGGATTTAGGGACGAGGTAAGGAAAGAGAGAGGTTGAAGTAAGGGAGGGGAGTGGGGGAGTAGTTGGAAGGAAAGAAGTGGGGATGAGAGAAGGGATAGGCTGAGGTAAAGGAGAGGGCAGGTGAGGGAGAAGGCGAGGGTGGAGAAGGACATTAGAGGTGAGGGGAGAGGATGTGAGGGGAAGGAAGAAAAACATAAGGAGAAGGATGGGGAGCGGGGCCTTCAGATGATGGACAGACCATCTTTCACCATGCCAGGTAGCTGCTGTTTGGCTGTTCACCACCCAGACCACCACCACCCACCACCATCACCAAAACATAAACACTGTAGGACGACTATAAGACAGGGGAACAGAATTAGGCCAATTAGCCCATCAAGTCTACTTTGCCATTCAACCATGGCTGAATCTATTTTCTCTCCCAACCACATTCTATTGTCTTCTTGACAATAGAGTCATGAGTTTGACACCCCCGGTCTAATTGCTTCTTAAACATTGCAATAGTCCCTGCCTCAACTACCTACTCTGGCAGCTCGTTCGATACACCCACCTCCCTTTGTGTGAAAATGTTACTCCTCAGATTCCTATAAAATCTTTCCCCCTTCATCTTAAACCTATGCCCTCTGGTCCTTGATTCACCTACTCTGGGCGAGACTCTATTCCTTCCGCTCTATTCCTCTCATGATTTTGTACACCTCTACAGGATCACCCCTCATCCTCCTGCACTCCAGGGAATAGAGTCCCAGCCTGCTCAACCTCTCCCAAAAGCTCACTCCCTAAGGTAAAAGGGGAAAAAAATTAATAGGTACCTGAGGGGTAACTTTTTCACACAAAGGGTGGTTGAAGTTGGGATTATCGCAATAGAAAAATAGGTGCAGGAGTAGGCCATTCGGCCCTTCGAGCCTGCACCGCCATTCAATATGATCATGGCTGATCATCCAGCTCAGTAACCTGTACCTGCCTTCTCTCCATACCCCCTGATCCCTTTAGCCATAAGGGCCACATCTAACTCCCTCTTAAATATAGCCAATGAACTGGCCTCAACTACCTTCTGCGGCAGAGAATTCCACAGACTCACCACTCTCTTTGTGAAGAAATGTTTTCTCATCTCGGTCCTAAAAGACTTCCCCCTTATCCTTAAGCTGTGACCCCTGGTTCTGGACTTCCCCAACATCGGGAACAATCTTCCCTCATCTAGCCTCTCCAACCCCTTAAGAATTTTATATGTTTCAATAAGATCCCCCCTCAGTCTTCTAAATTCCAGCGAGTATAAGCCCAGTCTATCCAGTCTTTCTTCATATGAAAGTCCTGCCATCCCAGGGATCAATCTGGTGAACCTTCTCTGTACTCCCTCTAAGGCTAGAATGTTTAAGAAACAATTAGGAACAGGTACATGGATAGGACAGGTTTAGAGGGATATGGGCCAAACACAGGCAGGTGGGACTCGTGTAGATGGGACATGTTGGTCAGATTGGGCAGGTTGCGCTGAAGGGCCTGTTTCCACACTGCCTGACTCGATGACTCTACAAATGTTATCAGGTGAACTGAAGGCCCTTTTCTCTCCTTTCAAACCAGACAGGATGGCGACAGCGGGCAGCAGCAAGATGAATGGTGTTTGAAGGATAGTAAACAATAATAGCAGGCAGTGAATGTCAGGTCTTCCATCTATGTCGTCCGAGCAGGTCTCCAGGTCCTGAGATCCAATTATGCAGAGGATATTCAGTAGTTGCGACCACGTTGGTAAAGAATGGGACTTCATATTAAAGCTATACAGTACACATCTACTCGTGAGAGTCACATCAGTAACCAAGGGAGGAAATGGACTGAAACGGTTTTCTTGACTCTGTCTGAAGTCTGAATTTGAAAATTGAAGAATGAGTCTGAAGAAGGGTCCTGACCCCGAACGTCACCTATCCATTTTCTCCAACGATACTGCCTGACCTGCTAAATTACTCCAGCATTTTGCATCTACCTTTGTTATAAACCAATTGTTAACCAATTGTTATCTACAGTTTCTTGTTATTACACTGGTAATCGAGCAGATCAGTCCCCTCACGTCAGTGACTGAATTACCTGGATGTGTCAATGGAACCACAGGATGTTCTTCTTTCCTTAACACTTAACTGGAGGAACAGTTCCTCATATTCTGCATGGGTAGCTTACAACCCGGTGGTAAGAAATTTGATTTCTCCGATTTTAAGAAACCTCTCACAACACCTTCCCTCCCCTTTCTCCTCTATACTCCCCCACCCCCAACCCCCAACCCACTCCCCACCTTCACTGTGCCCCGCCTAGACTCACACCTATTTCTTCCCTCCCCATTCCACCACATTCCCTCCCCCGGCTTCACTATTCTCTAGCCTTTATCCAACCATCTGCCTATCAACCCCCCCCCCCCCCCCCCCCACACCTTGCCTGTGTTCACCTGTTACCTGCCACACTTTGTCTTGCCCATCCTCTCTTTTAGCAAAGTATGAGGCGTTGTTCCTGCAGTTTGCCTCACTCTGACTCGCAGTTGGACACGAGTCATGAAAATTGGTGAAACGGCACCTCATATTTCGCTTGGGCAGCCTACAACGCAGCGGTATGAACATTGGTTTCTCTAATTTCAAATAATAATAATAATAATAATAATAATTCATTTATTTTATATAGCGCCTTATCGGGTGCTCAAAGCGCTTTACAAAGACAATTAACATAAAAACAAACAGACAAACTATCCTGACGGAAAAGCGGCGAATAAACAACGCCAGCGTCCTCTCACGTCAGGGTCCGGCAGTAGACAACAAAAAAGCACAGGACACACAGATACAATTTTTACACAAACAGCCATCACAGTGATTGCTCCAGGCATAACCTCACTGTGATGGAAGGCAAAGTCTTATCTCCTCCTCATTCTTCTCCCGTGGTGCCACGAGGTGATCGAGGCTCCCTACTTTTTGAAGCCCCCACCGGGCGATGGAAAGTCCCAGGGCCGAGCCGAGTAGGCCGATGAAAGTCCTGAGCCCCCACTGGGCGATGGAAAGTCCCAGGGCCGAGCCGAGCAGGCCGATGAAAGTCCCAAGCCCCCACCGGGCGATGGAAAGTGCTGCGGCCGAGCCACGCAGGGTGATGAAGGGCCTGCGAGCGGGTTGATCGTACCTCGTGCTTCGGGGCGGTCGAAGCTGCTACGGCTGGAGCTCCCAAAAGCCGGTCGCCAGCCAGGGACCTGCGAACTCCCGATGTTGCGGTCTGCAGGGCCCACGGCCGAAGCCTCCGAGATGGTAAGTCCAGGCCCTGCGACCGGAGTCTTCAAGGTCGATCCCAGCTGGAGGCCGCCGACTCCACGATGTTAGGCCGTAGCGCGAACGGAGATACGACACGGTAAAGGTCGCATCTCAGTTGAGGAAGAGATTATAAACTAAAAAAAAGGTTTCCCCCAACCCCCCCACATACACAGAGTTAAAAAATAGAACAAAACGTACATTAAACAATGACAATAGACAAAAAACAAAAAAAGACAGAGAGACTGCCGGTGAGCCGCAGCTGCAGAACACAGCCACGCCCCCTAATAAGTCCTGCATTCCTTCAACCCCCCCCTCCCCATCTTAGTCGTTCGACTGGTTCCATTGTTTCCATCCTTGTATCCCTGTTGTTAGCACATCTTCCCCAGCCAACAATGAGCCATTATGGACTCCCCCTGAAGCCATCGGCTGACAGACCTATTTTGTTCTGGCCTCAATAGACAATAGACAATAGGTGCAGGAGGAGGCCATTCGGCCCTTCGAGCCAGCACCGCCATTCAATGTGATCATGGCTCCTCTATCTTTCAGTCTGAAGAAGGCTTCTGACCTAAAACTTTGTTTATTCCTTTTCTCCAGAGATACTGCCTGACCAGCTGAGTTGCTCCAGCGTTTTGTGCGTATCTTCAGTGTAAACCTGCACCTGCAGTTTTTTCCTACCCAAATATAACGACTGTACGGATGTCAGTGCTTGCTGTTGGTTATGAGCAGTCTGGTTTCTTGTCTGCTTATGTCTCTCAGCATTAGCCATGAGTAGCCCAATCCCTCACCTTAAGTGAAAGCTTTGTCTGGCTTTTATTAGCACAGTTCACGACTGGTTGGCAGATGGATGAGAGAACCACGGCAACATCCGCTCACTGGAGAAAATAGATGATCTAACGAGAACTCATGTCTCAATGAGGAGCCCCCTCTCACTGTGTGCACGCTGTGAAAAAATAGCAGCGTGCAAGTTCACGTGCCCTTGACAGACTTATACAGCACGGGAAGAAGGCTTTAATTAATCACCCCTCTCCTCCTCGATCCTCATGGACCAATATACTTCTCCATTTTACAGCATGTCTCCTACTTCCATCTAAAAGTTGGTATTGAATATAGTTCCACAATCCTGTCTGGTAGCATAATCAATGGAGTGTCAAGAGATTCAGTAAAAATCTCTCCCTTCCAGGTGACTTTTTATTCAAATCTCCAATTATTTCAAAGCTTTATCTCCGTTAGCAAACTGTGGCAACAGTTTCGATCCGTCTACTCTGTAACAAACTGGAAAAACAAGACAAAATAAAATCTGCAATGTGGTCACTCTTTTGTCTTGCTGCTTCACTGTTTTAAGGACCCAGATTCGATCCTGTCCTTGGGTGTTGGCTGTGCGGAGTTTGCACGTTCTCTTTATGAGTGTGTGGGCTATAAGATCACCCCTCGTCCGCCTGCGCTCCAAGGAATAGAGTCCTAGCCTGCCCAACCTCTCCCTATAGCTCAGGCCTGGAGTCCTGGCAACATCCTTGTAAATCTTCTATGCACACTTTCCAGCTTAACAACATCTTTCCTATAATAGGGTGATCAAAACTGAACCCAATAATCTGAAGAAGGGTCTCGCCCCGAAACGTCACTGATTTCTTCTCTCCAGAGATACTGCCTGTCCCGCTGAGATACTCTATCTTTTTGTGTCGATCTTCGGTTTAAACCTGCATCTGCAGTCCCTTCCTACACGATACTCTCTAAATATCAATAGATGAATGGTGATCTTATGATCATATCATATCATATCATATCATATATCTACAGCCGGAAACAGGCCTTTTCGGCCCTCCAAGTCCGTGCCGCCCAGTGATCCCCGTACATTAACACTATCCTACACCCACTAGGGACAATTTTTACATTTATCCAGCCAATTAACCTACATACCTGTACGTCTTTGGAGTGTGGGAGGAAACCGAAGATCTCGGAGAAAACCCACGCAGGTCACGGGGAGAACGTACAAACTCCTTACAGTGCAGCACCCGTAGTCAGGATCGAACCTGTGTCTCCGGCGCTGCATTCGCTGTAAAGCAGCAACTCTACCGCTGCGCTACCGTGCCGTGATCTTATAGAGTTGTACAAAATCATGAGAGGAAAAGATTGGGTAAACGCAGTCTTTTGCCCAGAGGAGGGAATTGGGAACCGGAGGACATAGGTTTAAGGTGAGGAGGGAAAGATTTAATAGGAACCTGAGGGGTAACATTTTTTGCACAAAGGAACGGAACGAGTGCATGGAACGAGCTGCTGGAGGAGGTAGTTAAGGCAGGTATGGGCCAAAGGCAGGCAGGTGGGACAAGTGTTGATGGGGCATGTTGGACGGTGTGGGCATGTTGTGCCAAAGGGCCTGTTTCCAAGCTGTATGACCATGTGGTCTCACCAATGTCTTGTACAACTGTAACATGACCTCCCAACTTCTATACTCAATACTGAGTTGGTCAATGCATTACTCATGAGACATACACACAGATGATGGCAAAAGGCACTTTTTTAACAGGCTGATATTCAATTGGAAATGCACACTTTTACAGCCAATTCACAAGGGAGCATTCAGCCACAAGATTAAGATACTATGTTTATAGGTAGCAATTTGCAATGGAGATTACATTCTGTCTAGGCCGTGTCGTTGAGGCTATAATTATGAATTGAAATTAATGACAACGTATAAATTATTGAGAAGAGTAGAGTGAGAAAAATATGAATAACAATCAAAGTTAAAAGTCAATCCAGAAGAATCTTGGAGTGATGAGACTATCCAGAACGCTGTATAAAAGGTTGGTTTAATCTGCATTCGGTAGAGCTCTATCTGCAGTTCACAGTTTTGCCTTTACAACGGAGCCAATAACATGTTATACATGTGTGGGAAGGATTTAGATCTTGCTGGAAAAGAGTCAAATGGGCAAATTGCTTCACCAGCTCAGGTGTTTGGAGTAACTCAGTGGGTCAGGCAGCATCTCTAGAGAAAAGGAGTAGGTGATGTTTCGGGTCGAGACCCGTCTTCAGACCGAGAGTCGGGGAAGAGGGAAACGAGAGACAAAAAAGGCACACAGAACAAATAAATGGGAGATATGCAAAAAGCAACGATGATCAAGGAAAGGTGGAGCCCACAATGGTCCATTGTTGGCTGTGGGGAAGGTGACAACGAGTGATACCAACAATTGCATTATTTTCAAGTGGAAAACACTACTACTTTTATCTGACATTTGCTATCCTCTCTTGTTACAATCCCATCACGCCAGACTTATCAAAGAAACCAGGCAGGTATCACAAAAAGCTGGAGTAACTCAACCGGTCAGGCAGCATCTCAGGAGAGAAAGAATGGGTGATATTTCGGGTCGAGCCCCTTCTTCAGAACCCAAAACGTCACTCCGAAACGTCTCGACCCGAAACGTCACCTATTGCTTCTCTCTTGAGATGCTGCCTGACCCGCTGAGTTACTCCAGCTTTTTGTGATATCTTCGAATTGTACCAGCATCTGCAGTTATTTTCCTAAATAAACCAGTCAGGTGATGCTCTCCTAATTACTCCATTGTTCCCTGGCGTGGTCTGTGGGTAACGCCTCGTCAACATTAGCTGAGAACTGGTTGTCACATTAATAATGCACATTAAAGCCTCTGAATAAACCTGCTCCTCATTGCCCTTCGGCGAAAAACTCCAATCACAATGAGCTGGATATAATGTTCCAATTGGTTCAGTTCCCCCTAAAATTATCATGGAATGATTGGCCTTATGGGAATTCATCAAAAATCAGTTTTTCTTTTACCCAAGCGACATTAAAATATAAGATGACTCAATTGTTATGATACGTTGCACCAAAAATGAAAATAAACCATAGAAACCGTTGTGTGAGACACTGCCAGGGGCCATTTCCAAAAATAGGTGCCATCTTGAGTGAAGGATGCTCACAGGCTCATTCTCTGGCTTAGAGTGGATTCAGGATGACTAAGAGGAAGCGGAAGTTATATGAGGCGCAATATTTTCATGACATTATTCATACGCATATAACCTGCATGTTAGTTTCTACTGCTTTCTTTGTTCCCCTTAAAAAATAAAAGCATAGCTGAACAAATTTAGAACTTGGAACATAGAACAGTTTAGCAAATGAACGGGCCCTTCGGCCCACAATGTTTGTGTCAAACATGATGTCAAGTTAACCTGACTGCATCTGCCTGCACATCAGCCATATCCCTCTATACCATGCATTTCCATTTGCCTATCTAAAAGCTTCTTAAATGCCACTATCGTATCTACCATCACCACCACCCCTGGCAATGCGTTCCATGCCCACACCACTCTCTGTGTAAAAACTTGCCCAGCACATTTCCATTAGAATTTCACCCTCTCATCTTATAGCAATGTTCTCTAGTATTGGACATTTCCACCCTGGAAAAAGGCTCTGACTGTCTCCCCTATCTATGCTTCTCATAATTTTATATGTTAGTTTAGTTTAGTTTAGTTTAGTTTAAAAATTGGAGATACAGTGTGGAAACAAGCCCATTGGCCCACCGAGTCCATGCCAACCAGCAATCACCCGTACACTAGTTCTATCCTACACACTAGGGACAATTTGCAGAAGCCAATAAACCTACAAACTTGCACGTCTTTGGAATATGGGAGGAAACTGGAGTATCCGGAAAAACCCCACGTGGTCACAGGCAGAACGTACAAACTCAAAACATACAACACCCCTAGTCAGGATCGAACCCGGATCTCTGGTGCTGTAAGGCAGCAACTCTACCGGCCGTTTATCAAGTCTTCAATCTCCAACATTCCAGAGAGTGGAATCCAAGTCTATCCAACCTCTCACTGTCGCTGAAACCCTCTAATCACGGCAGCAGTCTGGTTAAAAACAAATTTCTGCATGCATGTTTAAGTGACGAGAAAACACCAATGTGCAATTGCGTTATTACGCCCTAGACGCTGATTCGGCAAATGACACTTCTTTTAAATATTGCATTTCTGAAAATTCTGGAGTCGATTCAAAAGCATCACTGAGCATATTTTTCACCATCGTCTCTGCGGTCTGTTAGAGCGATATTATAATGCTGTGACTTCAGACGATGCAGAAGGGAGATGTGGGTGTAAATCCTGCGGCATTTGAGGTGGAATATTTTTCAATATCCAGGGAATCAGCGGAAAGCAATAAAATCACATATTTACAACACACACTTGTGATTTTCACTGCAACTGATCATTTGTTCTCCTGGTCCCTGACGCGGGGTCACTGACGATGCGGGAAGATAAATGTCTTGAAAATGCAATGAGCTTACACACGGAGTCACGGGGAAAGCAATGAGCTGAGTCGTGCCACAAAAAAAACATTAACTGGCCAGCCATCAAAGAGACGAACCCCTCTTCTTTTCTTGCCTGCCTATTAACATCTACGCCAGCCCACTGAACATGACTGGAGTTTCTTTGGATTGATTTTAAAAGATCATTTTTTTACAATTGTGGCTTAATCCTGGCTTAATTTAAAGCAATATTAGTTTAGTTTAGATTGAAGGTAGACACAAAATTCAGGACAATCGACAATAGACAATAGGTGCAGGAGGAGGCCATTCTGCCCTTCGAGCCAGCACCGCCATTCAATGTGATCATGGCTGATCATTCTCAATCAGTACCCCGTTCCTGCCTACTCCCCATACCCCCTGACTCCGCTATCCTTAAGAGCTCTATCCAGCTCTCTCTTGAATGCATTCAGAGAATTGGCCTCCACTGCCTTCTGAGGCAGAGAATTCCACAGGTTCACAACTCTCTGACTGAAAAAGCTTTTCCTCATCTCAGTTCTAAATGGCCTACCTCTTATTCTTAAACTGTGGCCCCTTGTTCTGGACTCCCCCAACATTGGGAACATGTTTCCTGCCTCTAACATGTCCAACCCCTTAATAATCTTATACGTTTCGATAAGATCTCCTCCCATCCTTCTAAATTCCAGTGTATACAAGTCTAGTCGCTCCAGTCTTTCAACATATGATAGTCCCGCCATTCCGGGAATTAACCTAGTAAACCTACGCTGCACGCCCTCAATAGCAAGAATATCCTTCCTCAAATTTGGAGACCAAAACTGCGCACAGTACTCCAGGTGCGGTCTAACTAGGGCCCTGTACAACTGCAGAAGGACCTCTTTGCTCCCTTAGTGTATCTTAGAGTATCTTAGTGGGTCAGGCAGCATCTCTGGAGAGAAGGGATAGGTGACGTTTTAGGTCGAGATCGTTCATCAAGCTGCTGATTAGTTTAGATCGAAGATGGACACAAAAAGCTGGAGTAACTCAGCAGGACAGGCAGCATCTCTGGACAGAAGAAATGGGTAACTTTTCAGGTCGAGATCCTTCTTCAGTTTAGTTTGCTTTAGGGATATAGGGTGGAAACAGGCCGTTCGGCCACCGAGCCCGCACCACCCAGCGATCACCTCGTACACTAGTTCTATCCTACACACTTGGGACAATTTACAGAAGCCAATTATCCTACAAACCTGCGGCCTTTGGCATGTGTGAGGAAACTGGAGCACCTGGAGAAAATCTATGTGGTCACAGGGTGAACGAACCAACTCCATACAGACAGCACCCATAGTCAGGATTGAACCCAGGCTGTGCTGTGCATGTACCATGTATATATGAATCATTCATTCAAAAAAAATGAATGGCTGAAATTAGCATTTACATAAGAGTGGATTATAACTTTAATTTCTAGAGAGGCACAGATCGGGAAGACAGAATCTTTTTCCAAGGGTGGAAATGTCCAAGACTAGAGGCCATAGTGAGAGGGGGAAAGTTTAATGGAGATGTGCCGGGTATGTTTTTTTATACCTAGAGAGTAATGGGATCTTGGAATGCATTGCCAGGGGTAGTGGTGGAGGCATGTAAAAGAGGTTTTTAGATAGATACATGGAAATGCAGGGAATAGACGGATATGGATCATGTGCAGGCAGATTAGATCAGTTTAACTTGGCATTATGTTCGGCACTAACGTTGTGGGCCGAAGGGCCTGTTCCTGTGCTGTACTGTTCCATGTTCAGTCTGGATATAGGAGGGTCTGGTTGGAGGCATGGTTTGCATTCACACTGATCTTCTTTTCCAATGTCCTCAGCGTAGAGAGACAGGCAGCATCTCTGGAGAGAAGGAATGGGCGACGTTTCGGGTCGAGACCCTTCTTCAGGATTCAAATATCTATTTCCTTGATCACAGAATGGGGAACAATTTGGTGGGTCTGAATCATGATTTTAATAAAGCACAAAACACTGAAAAGGACACAAAATTGGATTTTTTTAGGAAGGAATTGCAGATGCTGGTTTACACCGAAGACAGACACAACAAAGCTGGAATAACTCAGTGGGGCAGGCATCATCTCTGGAGAAAAGGAATACAGGTAGGTGACGTTTCGTGTCGACACCCTTCTTCAGATTGAGAGTCAAGGAAGAGGGAAATGAAAGATATGGAAGGTACATAGAACAAATTAATGAAAGACATGCAAAAAGTAACGATGATCACAGAAAGGAGAAGCCAACAATTGTCCATTGTTGGCTGTGGGGAAGGTGATAATGAGTAATAAATGAACAATGAAACTCAGGATGATTGGGTCAACATATGGTGAGTGTTTGATGGCACTGGGCCTGTACTCGCTGGAGTATAGAAGGATGAGGAGGGGACCTCATTGAAACTTACCGAATACGGAAAGGCCTGGATAGAGTGGATGTGGAAAGCATGTTTCCACTAGTGGGAGAGTCTAGGACCAGAGGCCCTAGCCTCAGAATAAAAGGATCTTTAGAATGGAGACGAGGAGGAGTTTCTTTAGTCAGAGGGAGGTGAATCTATGGAATTCATCAGCTGTGGGGACCAAGTTAATGGATATTTTAAAGTGGTGATTGATAGATTCTTGATTAGTACAGATGTCAGGGGTTATGGGGAGAAGGCAGGGGAATGAGGTTGAGGGAAAGATCGATCAGCCATGATTGAATGAGAGTATTTATTCACAAAATGCTGGAGTAACTCAGCAGGTCAGGCAGCATCTCGGGAGAGAAGGAATGGGTGACGTTTCGGGTCGAGACCCTGAATGAGAGTAGACTTGATGGACCAAATGGCCTAAACCTGCTCCTATAACATGAACTTATGAAAAATAATTGCGTAAACAAATCTGATTTTTCTGTAGACCATGGATAGCCTATGTCATTATAGAATATAAACATAAAATGCTGGACACAGTCAGGAAGTATCCGTGGAGAGAAAATCAGAGGCAGCATTTTAACTTGCCAAATGGAGATTGAGAGGTGACGTTAACTGTTTTCCTCTCGACTCGCTGTACCTGACCTGCTGAATATCTCGAGCGCTTTCTGTTTTAATTTCAGATTTCCAGCATCTGAGTCCTCCCCCTTTAGAATCATGTTATTATGAATGATCTCATGTGTGAGATTACCACTGCAGTGTCACAGGACGTTGGCGAGAGAAGAAAAAGCTTTGCATTGCAATTTCCTTGTCTGGTTTCCAGATCCAACGGCCCAACACATGCAGAATTTCTAAGCTAATTCAACTTATCTATAATTCTCAGGAGGTTACATTATATTCATCAGAATTCAGCGTAAGAATTTTCCATTATGTATCTGCCCAGGCATTATTTAAAGAAGCCCTTATTTATGCCCCGGCGCTATCATGAATCGGCGATATTTAACTTGCAATTTCTGCAACCAAAGAAAAACTGATTGGAATTTTTTCTCAAAATTGATAGAAGAATGTTTCATATTTCCAACTGATACTATCAACATTTTTCATAGCACCCTAATATTCTCCAAGTAGCCACAGATTCAGAGCTAGAAGCTGGCCACCTCAAGCTGAGATGCTGAGACATTTCTTTGCACAGTGGTGAATGGTGTGACTATTAGAGATGCTTCTTCACAGCTCCTTCAACCCACATTTGACACTGACCTCGGGTGCTGTCCGTGTGGAGTTTGCACGCTCTCCCTGCGTCAATGTGGGCTTCCTCCAGGTTTAGTTTATAGTTTAGTTTAAAGATAAAGCATAGAAACAGGCCCTCCAGCCCACCGAGCCCATGCCAACCATCAATCTCCCGTACGTTAGTTATATGCTATCAAAGTTTTGCATCCTACATATTAGGGGCAATTTACAGGTCAATTATCGACAAACTTGTAAGTTTTTGGAACATGAGAATTAGCCGGAGCACCCGGAGAAAACCCATGATTTCACAGATTTTCCTAAATCATTTATGTAATCATCACAGACAGTCAGCAAAAAATGCTGTGCGATTAAGCAATAACAATTTCATATTAAATGTTAAATTTAAATTAAGTTTGCCCTTCTGTACACTGATAAGGCTATAAGTGACTTTTGATATTAAAACATTCACAATGCTTGCATCTCTCGCCGTGCATCTCTCAGACTTTGTGGTAAAGATTTTGTTCCTTGTCACATTTTGATGGGTATATGGATAGGATAGGTTCAGAGGGATATGGGCTAAAAGCAGGCAGGTGAGACATGTTAATCGGTGTTAGGCAAGTTAGGCCGAAGGGCTTGTTTCCATACTCTATGACTCTATGACTTTATCTGTCCATATAATCTACACCCCTCCATTTCCTGAATATCCATGTGCCTATCCAAAGGTCTCGCAAATGCCACTGCATCAGATCATAAGTGATAGGAGCAGAATTAGGCCATTAGGCCCATCCAGTCTACTCCGCCATTCAATCATGGCTGATCTATCTCTCTCTCCTAACCCCATTCTCCTGCCTTCTCCCCATAACTCCTGACACTCGTACTAATCAAGAATCTATCTATCTGTGCCTTACAAAATATTAATTGACTTGGCCTCCACAGCCTTCAGTGGCAAAGACTTCCACAGCTTCACCACCCTCTGACTAAAGAAATTCTTCCTCATCTCCTTCCTAAAGGAACGTCCTTTAATTCTGAGGCTGTGACCTCTAGTCCTAGACTCGTCCATGTTCAGAAACAGTTCTTCCTACAATCACCAGACTATTCAGCATTACAACCTCCAAATAGGTTCCGAACCATTTCAACTGGGGCATCATTTTTGACTTTGCACTATTATTGTGTATCTATTTGTCATATAGAAATAGGCCCTATTTGTCATATGTATATATATATGTGTGTGTGTGTGTGTGTGTGTGTGTGTGTGTGTGTTGTGCGTGTGCGTATATGTATATATATATACACACACACATACATGTATATATATATATCATAATCATAATCCTAATTTATTAGCCAAGTATGTTTTGCAACATACGAGGAAATTGATTTGCCATACAGTCATACCAAAAAAGCAACAAGACACACAACTA